>NW_026057577.1:105381050-105435643 GCF_023721935.1 Panthera uncia | reverse complement strand
TTTATTTTATTTTATTTTATTTTATTTTATTTTATTTTATTTTATTTTATTTTATTTGTTTGTGGTGGGGGGGGGAGAGAGAGAGAGAAAGCGAGAGAGAGAGAGAGCACGAGCATGAGTTGGCAAGAGGAGCAGAGGGAGAGAGAGGGAACCTTAAACAGGTTCCAAACTCAGCTCAGAGCCCGATGCAGGGCTCAGTCCCACAACCTTAGGATCAGAACCTGACTGAAATGAAGAGTTAGATGCTCAGCCTACTGAGCCCCTGGTGTAAAATACTATGGAAGGACATGAGTCATTTAATACCTACTTATGAAGTACTTGGTACGACCAGACACTGTGATGGAGCTCCTCGTGTGTAATTCCCTCCTCAAAAAACTAATAGTAAAGAGATCCATGAAATCATTACCATGTTGACATAATCATCATTTTATTTCAACGGGTATTTTTAGATGCCTACTATATTCCAAAGGACACAATAAAAGAAAACAGAGCTTCATTCTATCCCCATAACATCCTTATGCTTTTAAAAGTTCTTTCTGCCTTAGAAAGCCTGTTCACATCTACTGCATTATGTGGTTCTTTGCAAATATCCTCCCAGGAAAGACATGGCAGGGGTAATTGACTTTTACCCTTTGATTGAAGGGGCAGCCAAGGCTCGGTGATCTGCTTAAGGTCTCCTGTCTATTAAGTGCTATAGTCAACCTCCCAACTTTAGAATACATGAGAATGGATAATGAGCAATAGAACACAGCAGTTAACTTTTCCAGATTCAGGCAAGTCATAGAACCATTGTTTGTGGGATAAATGGGAAGAGGCTCAGCACATTCTTGTTCCTTGTGTGACCATTAAATTTGGGTTGGCCAATGTCGAGGAGTTTGAGCCATTAATGCAGAAGAGTGTAATCAGCCATGTTAAGTAAGCATATATTCTCTCTCTGACAAATCTCTTCATTCCAAGATAAGAGGGGGACATATGTCCCTAAAACCCAGAGATAGAGGAAAATGATCATTTGGGTCACTCCATCACTCACTGGGTTAAACCAGCTTCATGTCATGCCTCGTTGGTTGCTCGTGCATCATTTTAGAAATGAATGCTTTATACTTCACATAAGCAATGTCAGATATTCTCATTTGAAACCTGCTTTGCAGTTTGGCAAGGAGGATTTCATGAGAGTGGGGATAATTTGTGTCTTGTTTATTTACCAATGGAGAGCCTTGTGCTTCTGACTTTCGTGGTTTTCTTTGAAAAATAGTTTCCTGGTCCCAATTAGGTGAATGGTTCCTATTTGAAATTCTCAGCTCTTCAAATCTGTTGCCAGTCTAGTTGCTATCTGGTTATAGCCTAGTGAATGAATAACCGTTATTTACTCAGTACATGTTTATCGATCTCTTCCTGTTGTCTAAGCACTGTACTAGGTGCTAGAGGTACAACAGTGAACAATAGCAAATGCAGTCCCTGCCTCAAGGAGCTTGCTGTCTGGTCAGGGAGATAAGCAGTAATCACGTGGTCAGACAAATAAATGTAAAAATAACCCTGTGATAAGTGGATGCTGTAAAAATTTATGAAGGGGAGAGGCACCTGGGTGGCTCAGTCCATTGATCATCTGACTCTTGATCTCGGTGCAGGTCATGATCTCATAGTTTGTGAGTTCAATCCCTGTGTTGGGCTCTGGGCTGACAGTACAAAATCTGCTTCCTGCTTGGGATTCTCTCTCCCTCTCCCTCTCTCCCTCTCTCCCTTACTCCCTTTCTCCCCTGCCTCTGTCTGTCTCTCTCTCCCTCTCCCTCTCTCCCTCTCCCTCTCTCCCTCTCCCTCTCTCCCTCTCCCTCTCTCCCTCTCCCTCTCCCTCTCCCTCTCCCTCTCTCCCTCCCTCTCCCTCTCTCCCCCTCTCCCTCTCTCCCCTGCTTGTGCTATCTCTCTCTCTCTCTCTCTTTCTCTCTCTCTCTCTCTTTCTCTCAAAACTAAATACATAAACTTTAAAAATGTATAATGTGTGAAGGGTGATTTGGCATAATCAAAGAGGGGACTTTCAGGACAAGGTGAGCACATAGATGCTAAAGGTGAAACTGAACAAAACAAGATAATGGAAAAAGATAAAAGCAATCTAGTAATGTTGTATGAGGATCCCTAGAAAATCTGAGAGCAATGGTTCCCTTTGAGGGGAGAGTTGGATGGTGGTAGGGGGTGGGGTGGCAAGGTGAGTGCGAGAGGCTGATGGAAGGTGCCTTTCCTTGTCATGGTATTTTGTTGAACATTTTTCAAGGAATGTGTGCTTATGTAATATTTGTGGGGCTCAAAAGTAAAAATAAGGAGGTAAAAGGAAAAAGAGAAGAAAAGTCATAAATAGAAAAAAAGGTATAGAATATACTTACTTTCTTTAAGGACAATTTAGCATCTTCATGGTTGAATTAGGGACCTCAGTTGTTAGGATGAATACAGACTGTAGTTCCCCACGCTTAATACAAATACTGAATTCCAAACGGTAGCCTGTTTATAATAGGACTTTGCTTTTTTCATTGGCACAAAGCAGTATTTGTCTACTCACAGGTACATTGTAGATTTCTAAATGGATTATTGCCACTAGTACAATGGACATGTATTGAGATTATTATTGTTATTTGTGCCAGGCATGGTACTGGGCACTTAACGTGGGTACTTACTGTGCACTTAAACATAAAATTTAATTGTACCCTTTCCCAGATGAGGAAGTTGAGGTTTCGAAGAGAGGTCAAGTCACTTTCTCATGGTTACAATCAGTGACAGACCTGGAACATGAAGGCAATATGAACCCAGAATGCCTCATAACTATGCCATATATTCTCCCATGATACCCTGCAAGCTGAAAGGTCACTGTCTTTGT
Source organism: Panthera uncia (assembly GCF_023721935.1). Lineage (NCBI taxonomy): Eukaryota > Metazoa > Chordata > Mammalia > Carnivora > Felidae > Panthera > Panthera uncia. Next base: position 105,432,783 of record NW_026057577.1, on the reverse strand, counting down.
TCCTCAGGGCCCCCAGTCCCCAGGCTTGTGACATTACTGTAATGGTTCAAAGAGTCAACAGCAGAGTGCATGAAGAATGCTGATGGTCTGCAGTATCTCAAAGATGAACCAATCTCTACAACCTTCTAAATGTCTGTACATTAGGATGAATACTTTTCGTTCCCAACTGGTGGTATGCCTCCCACACAGTTTATTGAGAAATTGTCTTCTCTTTGTTTTCTAATGGACTTTATTGATTCTTTTCTCTCATATGGGACGAATCACTTATTGAACTTAGAGAGGTTAAGAGGCCTCACAACCAGCAACCTTAATTATGTTGGAGCAAATCCTCTCAGTCCATCCAGACTGCCAAGCTTCTTGGCTCATTTTCCATCACACACTGATTGGCCACAGTTGTTCTGAAGCAATGGCACCAGCCGATGATTTAGAAGGATGCTGATGTGTGAAAAAAATGTGGTGTTAGAGGCAGTGTGGTTTAATGGCTTTAGAGAAGACAGACCTGGATTCAAACCTCAACTCTGGTACTGATGAGCCGGGGTGATATTGGCAAAGTAGCTTAACATCTCTGAGCCTTGATTTTCTCATCTGTGGTAGTGGGACTCATAATACCTGCTTTACAGAGTTGTGAGGAAGATTGAACCTGAAGGTAGAGCTAGGTAGACAACCAGTAAATGCTTGCGATTATTAATGTCAACTTGAGTGCTTGGAGAATTGCCTTGCAAAGAGGAGGAGATTTGGTTGCTAAAATTTAGCCTAGAGTCATGAGCTCCCTTTTAAAGAAATGACTAATGGAGCCTTAAAAGCGTATTTAACTTGGGTGTGGCTGAAAAAATCATTATTGCTGTAAGAGTTACAGTCGCTCCAGTATTTTATATGTGCGCATTATTGCTGATTCAACTTAGAACTGCATGAAACACAGGAAACTATAACGATTCTCATGGATGAGACAGCTTATAAAGGAGCAGACGACTAAATAAACAAAGTAATCGTGTATCACGGGATGTCCTCTGAACAAAATAAAGAGATACAACAATGTGCTTGAGATACAGGTGAGCCTATGTCTCTCTGAAGAGGTAGATTTGAGTAGAAGCCTGAAGAACAAGATCAAGACAGCCATGGAAAGGGCTGAGGGAGCTTGCAGCCAGACCCTGAGGGGGAAAGGCGTGAGCCAGACAGTCTCTGTGTGGTGGGAAGTGGGAGTGGCTATTCAGCCTTCACTGTGGGAAATTAGACTTCCCGTGGGACACAGAGAAGGAACAAACACTTGTGCTCAGGTTCCTGCTCTGCGCTGTGTCCTTCATAAGGGACCAGTTGATCTTTAACGACTCTTTCCTGATGGGTATGATGTGATGCTTACACAAGGTGATTCAAAAGTCCTATCCTCTTGGAGGCCCGGTGCCTGCCACTGGTCTACTCCAAGCCAGTATCCCTATGTGTCATTGAAGATGGCGTGTCCAAATGCCCTAGAAGTAGTGGTGATGGAGTGACAGCTGCTGATCTCATAGATCGTCTTGGAGATGGAGCCACTGTAGGAAACGGTTCAATAATGGATGCACTGGGGGATGATTTATGAATATACACTCCATTTGGTTTTTCTCAGAGTCCACAGCAACCTTAAAGTATTGTAAATGGGTTCCACTATCTAATCAGGGAATTATAGCAATCTATTAATTGCCATTTCTGATGATTTGCATTTAATTAAGGGGTACTCTTGAGAAAATGAAGGGCAGCGTAACCTCAAAATATGGCTTTACATCTTGGATAATTGACTATAATTTCTGTTTTTACAGCTTTTCTAAATTGTTTATTTCTCCAGATGTTTCCTAAAACTATGATTTTACCTCTTTCCTTTCAATGGGTGAGCAGTAGTTTCTCATAAAAACTTATATGGTTTAGTTTTCTCAACTAGATTAAAGCTTAATTAGCCAAAAATCCAGATCTGGGATGTGTTTATAAAATTTATACAAGCATAATTAATTTCAGTTAATTGCAGAAGTAGCTTTTCCATGCAAACAATAACCTTTTCTCTGCTGACCTCTAAACATCAGATTTCAGGTTATCTACATTCCTGCCTTTCCATGGTAATACTAAATCAACTTGCGTAATTCTCAAAGTATTACTCTTTCCTTTGATTTATGACTTTTATCACAGAAGTCAGTGATTACCTCTATAACCCATGTTTCATGTTTTGAAACTGCAATGAAAAAAGTGTGCTAGAATAGCATTGCTTTTGTTTTGATGAAAGCCAAAAAGAAAAATTAGAAATATGATTTTGATATGTTCTCCAAAGCCGACTACTTCTCATAAAGTTACCTAGGCTTTTTTAGTCTATTTGAATGACAGTTCAAATTACATTGATCAGCTAACTGTCAAAAAGAATAGCTATTATTTTTTAAATCTCCTGATATTTCCAGGATTTGTCTTCCTGAGAAGAATGATAACTTTACTATACACTGAGCCAGATTCTCTTGCTGTAGAAGCTGTTCCCTTTGCAGAGATCTTTAGAAAACCATATTTAATCCTAAGGAATTATTCTCTGAAAACATGCCTTCTCACTTGATTGGCAATTAAACTTCTTATTAGTTCCCTTATCATCTCCCTAATAAGTCTTGCATAAAACCAAAGGTAGTGAAATTCTCCCTTTTTCTCTCGTTCTTCTGTGTTCATTGTCTGGAAGTGGGTGGGTGATGCTTTTGAAGCTCTTTCAGAAGACCCAGGGGGTTCTTTCCCAGGAGCACCAGGCAAAAATCACCACCTGTCTCACTGGCCTGAATAGTGTCACGTGCTCATCTCTGGACCAGTAACTGTGGCCATGGAGTGTTATTATCATCATTGGCTTGGACCTGATTCACAAGTCTGAGGACTGGTACCCCAAGCCAATAGGCTGTGCAGGGAGGTATGGAAGCAGGAAGAAAATTAGGGTCACACCAAGTGAAGGGATGGAGATTATTGGGAAGGCATTCACAGGTGCATTTCACAGAGCTGAATGTACTGCATTTTAATGGCTTTGTAACAGCAGAAGCCTGGTGAACCTCTTGACTTTAGAGTGACTTTTTCTTCAAGATGGTCAGTGTATGTGCATTTTGAATCTGAAAAGTGCTCCTCCTTGCTATATCTCTCCAAGGTTCATTAACAACCAGTATTATAGAACCAATTCAAAAGGAACATGTTTTCAGTGCCTATCTTATTATTAGCTTCAGGGCTACATTTTTTTAAATGCATAATGAAATCCATGGAATATTTAGAAAGAACGTGGCACTTTGCAAAATTGGCTTTGGGGGCTGTGCATGGCTTAGAGTGAGATGGAAAAGTGTCTGGCAATTGCATGAATTGAAAAACCTTTGGTCCGTCTCTAGGCAGCCGTTAGCCGTAAGCACTTGGAAAAAAAGAGCAATCCAGTTTGTGACTTTCAGAGGATCTATAGAGGTCCAGTACCTTTTGAGTCTTGTACATAGACTCTAGGAAGGTCATTTTCCTCTGTGCGTATGAAGTCAGCCTCCCTACCTTTGTGGAGTTTTTGCTCATTTCAGAGGATAAGAAATGGGAACTGGCTATTGTTAGTGACAGGACAGTGCTTCAAGAATAATGAGAGTCACTCCTCCTTTCCCCCAAGGACTGGGAAAGCTGAGGTACACACAGACTGGGTAGCTTTTTTTAAATAGCTATCATTATCATTTTCTCTCTAGAATCATGTAGAGTCTCATCATTATTAAAGTCAGGAAACTTGAGTTATGGTCTGGGCTTTGTCACAAGCTTTGGGACCTTGGGCACACGACTCGTCCCCTCTGGGCATCATGGTACATGTTGATAAAATGGAGAGTTTCAAAGGCATACAGAACCAAGTTCTGTCTCAGATAGCTTTTAATCTTTTAAGTTGTAAACATCTGGAATGGGGAGATGTAAAACAGGGACTTTTGGATTAAAAGTGGCATCTTACTTAGTCTCTCTTCACAATCTACTAAAATGTAGAAGATAAAACAGAGAATGAGGAATTATTCTATCATCAAAAGCTAGGAATGGCAGTAGTCTCTTACCAAACTCTTGGAGGGATTGTCAGGAATCTTCAAGGTTTATGAAACTGCCTTAAAGGACACAGTTAAAGATACTGTTAGGCCATTGGAAAGACAGGATTCCTCTCCTCACCAGAAAGGAGATGCTTTCCATTTGGACCCATATCTGTGCCTTGGATGTGAAATCCATTATCAGCAGAAACAGAGAAGACAAAAATGTCCCCCTCTGTTCTTTGTGGGTGCTGTTTTGGAGTCAGTGTGCTTTTCTGTTTTCTTCCCCTGCAGAGAATAAACACTCACACATGTGTATATATACCTATGCACACTTACTTAATATATGCATATATCTATCTATAGATATAGATATACGAGCACAAGTACATGTACATATGTACACACACATACATGCATACACACACACATACATATATATATATATATATATATATATATATATATACACACACATATATACATACACAAGCTAGTGAGAGGCTACAATCCCAAAACGACAGCAGCCAGAAGTAGGACAGAGCCAAAACATCTGTATCTTGAGAGGTACATTTCCATGTACAAAGCTCCTGAAGCAAGAGAAGGTACAAGGAGACATGAGTAGCCATGCAAACTGGAAAATGTCCTTCGTGAATTTCATCTGTTCAGAGTATGAAAGATAAGTGCCTTCCCAACGCCTGGAGGAACAGCTAAACGGCGATGTGAGAAGGGCATTCAACCCATGGGGACAGTGAGCATCCAGGAGCAGTGCGTCCACAGAGCTCTTTTCTCTTTGCATCAATAGAGGCAATATAGAGCCTTTGGAGAAAACTCTAGAGTAAGGAACACAAGCATCATCCTGAAGATGGGGAGAAAAAAAACACACTTCTAAAAATGATTTACTTTACAAATCAGAAGAAAGATTTAGGGGGGTGGGGGTGGGGAGTGGTGGATCAGGGAAAGGTCATTGTGACTTCTCCACGGCAGAAGAATGGAAATCCGTAAAGACAGGTCAGGCTGACAAAAAGGTCATGGACTCAAGGGAAATGACATAGGAAACATTGCGAGGGAACTAAAAAGGCAGTCACAGAATTAAAACCCACTTCAGCATCAGCACAGATTTCATACTGAGTAAAAGTAAATCAGCCAAGTAAAGAATAAAATTGAGTGCTTTCACGGAAATGAATAAGGAAGCCAAGTGATAAAGCAGGAGAAAGTAAGATGATTACGATGGTGGATAGAGACTGAGTTATAGAAATTTCTAAGAACTATAGAAATTCCTGAGGAAAAGACTAGACTGAGACTAACACTTCAAAGACATAATCGAATTTTCCTGAGCTGGATTTACTGAAAGATTACATAGAGAGCCACATGAAATACGTGAAAAGACAACCAAACCCCCTCAGTAACACTGAGCAAAATATGTTTCCAGTGTGAAAACAGAAAAGTCTTACAAAAGAACTGAAGGTATGTTGATTAGAGAGTTCTTCTTTAGAGGAATGAAGATTGGAAGGGAAAAGTGAATCACCTGAATGTTATGGTCAGAGAAGTTGTCTGCCTTCTGAGAGGACAACGGAGATGCCTTCTCACGTGTTCTAAGCCTCACCAGACACACCTTCCCTTCCCTGTTTGCTCCAGCCAAGTGAAAAACTTCCACAAATTAAGAACCCTAGTGAGAGACTTATGATATAAAATGGCTGCTGAGTAAGCTTTGGAACTGTGTGTATATGAAAGATTTGCTAAAATTATAAAACATTCTAAACACTTGCTAAAAATTATGAAATACAGCTATAAGCAGATAAGAAGAGGTGCAATATGTTAAATAGTCTAAAAACCAATATCCAAGATGCCAGATTACATCCACGAAGACCAAAAAGAGGAAACCAGAGGTGCAGTTATAGGGGCACAAAGATGAAAATTTGGGCAAAATTCTGTGTATTATATATGAGCAATAAAAATCTATGATTTCTGTCTTCACTTTGATAGTAGGTAAAACTTAAGTAAACAAAAGAATATTAAAAAAAAAAGAGAAGAAGAAAACCTTAAGAATGAATGTCTTTTAAACCTGAGGGCAGAGGAGGAAGAAATTGTAACTCGAAGGCAACAGACAGCTCTAAATGGACAAACAAGCATGAAGGGAATTCCGATTAATTTAAAAGACTCAGTTTAATTATTTGTTAATTGTAACATGGAAGCAGTCATGTAGCTTCCTGACATATGTGAACATGCGGAATGTCCTAGATCTTTGACAAGGACACTTAGACATTCCTCCACCACACCTGATACAATATGGTAGGTCCCCACTGGATCATGGTAAGCGCCAGCCCTGGTGATTGGTCCCAACTAATCCCAGAGTGATTGATCCACCCTGCTCTGGTTGCTGTTGTAAATAAAGTTGTTTCTGGTGATGCCATGCAGGCTTCTTGACACAGCATGAGCATTGTGCCAGGGATAAATAGCATGACTTACCTAAGTCTGACCTTCAGAAATGCTGTGGAATCTTACCCGAATGGCGAAACCAGTGTTTGTAGTTCTTGGGCACTTTAACCACTTTTTTTCCCCCTTAAATAAGGAGCTTCCTGGGATGTACTAAGAGCTGTTGCAGCTTTTACTGACCACTGACCAGCATCCAGGGACTTCTCTTCACTGTCTTCAGTATACATAGTCTGTACCGTATGCGTTAGCGCATATGTATATTTATTTATTTTTTTATCTTATGGTTTGGAATGTCTCTTCCAGGGTAAACCTCTATCCTAAAGAGCAAAAAGGCTAGCTTCTTTGTTATGGTAAATTTCTCATTTTCCCAGGGCCTTTGTAACTTTATTGTTTAAATGGCATCTAATACTTTATCTCCTTGAAGGCAGGGGGTGAACTGGATAAGTCCCTGAAATTCCTTTCAGCTCTAAGATCTGTGTTTGTGGGCGCCTGTGCGTGTGAGAGAGAGGATTTAGACTTAACAGAAGAAGTAACAGATTATTACTGTCTTCAGGACAAGGGCTATAAACTGATGATTTCTTTATCCACCCCAGGGCTTAGAACTGAGTCGTGAACACAGTTGATGCTCTATAGAGACTTGGGTTTATGGTGTTGTAGTTCCTCATGTCACCTCAGGATACAGGAGTACATTGAAGATGAAATTGGGGGCTTTGGATCAGGAGGCATGGGATCCCACTGGCAGCTCTCTGTCTACTGTGGCCTAAGACAATCCACTTAGAGTTCTCTAGGCTAAATTTCTGTTTGTGAATGGAAAGGTTTGAATTAGATCAGGAGTTGTGGATCAGTAGTTGGCCCAACTGCCTAGCAGAACGTGTCATTGGGCCTTGAGGGTGTTGACACTTGTTGTTGTTCACATGAAAAGCCTTTACAGGGTGTGCCTTCTGCCACAGCCCTTCACTCTCTGTGACATCACCCCAGTTCAACTGCTCCTTTATGCTTGCCTTATTGGCCTGTATAGGCATTGGATAGTAACCTGGGAGGGGGGGAGAAAAAGGAGAATTCAATTTTGTTTCTAACATTAGCTTTTCTGCTCTGCAGACTCAGGACAGCCAGTGTGTAAAGGTATTTTTTTAGTAGACTTTGGAGGTTAAAAACTATTTGACTAATTAGAATGGATTGATGTGGAAAAAAATGTCAACCTAGGAAGACACACCAGAGAAATTCCGAATGGGTTTTAAAATGGAAATAGAAAAGCTGAATCAGTCTACTTGTTTTCAGGTGCCTTCTCTTCACAGTCATTAGTTTGGCCTGAACTACACCAAAATGGTCCTAATGGCCCCAGTCACAAGAGCTATTACAGGTTGTCTAACTTGGTTAAACTCTTTTCTACTTTAAATTGTTAATGATTCAGCATTTCATGGCTTGAGTCAGGTGCTCTCAGAGGGCGCCTTTCTTAAAGGTCACTCACTCTCCAGAAATCAACATCCAAGATTAAGATTGCAGATTTTGCTCAGTGACCTTGGGAGAATAATTATTTATTAGAGACAAGACTCAGAAGGCACAGCTCTGTAGCAGGAGACCCCTGGTTGGTGATGTCGGGAAAAGCAAAGAGGCTGCTGAAAGATAAGGGCTGAGAGAGGGAAGGACGGTGGTGGGACTGAGGACCCCTCTCTAAAAAGAGGGATGTGTGCTGCTAACAAAGAGGGTGGAAAATTTCTTGTATGCCAAACCCGCTTAGGAGCTGCATGAGACTTACCTCATTTCAACCTCACAAGGGGCCTGGGAAGTAAACCCTGTTGTCACAAGGTAACAGATAAGGAAACTGAAGCTCGGATAGGTGATGGAACCTGCCTGTATTAGAGATTTGAGGGTTTGCACATGTTTCGTGAAGGGCATAGAACTATTTTCTGCACACTGGTGCCTGATGAATGATTCATGCATGTGATTCATTTATTATGATGTTATGATATCTGAAAATCAGTTTCCAGTAAATGTTGACATGGGAACCTCTTGTCACCTGCATAGGATTGTCAGTAGGAAGTCTGTAAAGCTGAAACACCCACATTCCAAGAGTGAGTGCAGTGGTTGCAAGCTAGTGTATGTATGTTTGTGTGCATGTATTAAAATTTTTAAGGGATCACTTCATGGCATTCATAGAAACAAAGATGGGGAGGGGAGATCTTGAGAGGCAACAGAACAAGAGTGATGAGAATGTGGAATACTAAAATAGTCGGCAAAGCAGTGTGCATTTCAAAGTAATTGGACTCTAATGCCTGAGATTCTGCGGGAGGTCAATAGAGGATTTATTGTATTTTTTTCTCTTTCCTGCTTGCACACCAGCAAGTAGATGATTCATGTACTGGGGGAAAAAAACAATGATTTTTTTTATGACATTTAGTTACCAGCTTAGCTTTCTATTTTTACCCTCTTCTAGTCCCTGAGAGTGTTTTTCCCTTATTTAGGAAACCTGCAACTACAAATATGTTCAGTTCGTTTTCTTACCTTTCTGCCAAATATAGGGTGTGATGCCTATATTGCTATGTCTAGAGATTAAACAGGATTGAGAGCAGCTCAAACAGCTGGTCTGCTGGTGCTTGCATCCCACAAAACCAGATTTTTTTTTAACTCATTCTGGGAGGTTTTTATTTTTAGGAGTCATTTTTTATACTGTAAATTGAGGGATAAAATAATCTTTACGATTGTTTTATATTAAGGCACAGAGCTTGTATGTACCTTACAAACTATGTAGGGATGGATGTAGGGAACACTGTCCCTTACATGATGCTTACAGAAAGTCGCAAGGAGAAAAGCAGTAAGTCTAGGACACGGGTGGCATGAGTTAAGTTTCCTTCTTAGAAGCTGGAGAGAAGAGAGACACCCAGTGTCAGGAGTGTGATAGCCTTGGTTGTCAGAGTGTCCCATTAGGGAAGTAGGGAGATTCAAAGTGCAAACTTCGCCCTTGCACACTCACAAGCTTTCTCAAGAACCCAAGGTGTGTAAAGCTGACTCTGAGTCAGCATTTTATCTCCCATAGCACTGGAGAAACTAATCTCCTTTTGAATGTTCTTCCTGTTCCTTCTTGCCTGCCTTCTCCATCTTCATGGCTACCCCTGTAATTCAGGCCTGCTACTAACTAACCCCTACTAGCTCCTGCGGGCCCAGCCTTGCCCAACTAATCCTTCCTAAATGCTGCTTTTGTGTGTCGCTCCCCCCATTCAAAATGGTCATCAGTTCCCCATTGCCATCTGTATAAAGAGGAAATTCTTCTGCCTAATTTGGAGGGATCTCTAATCACGTCACCCTTGGAACTGTCCTGTGGACTTTTCAAACTCTCCAAGGGACGCTCCCCCATTCCTCTTCTGGGGACATGATCACCATCCCGTGGGGGTGCTCTTCTAATCTCCACACCTTTGAGCCTGAAGCTTGCAGTCTTTAACAGAGGACAGGAATCTACCTTTCATATGTTGAATTTTGGCTTTCATTGTCTCAAGCTCCCATAGGATGAGTGCCACTTTTATTTCTCTGTCAGTGTGCCATCAGTATCAAAATGCCCTGTGTTTTCCTTCATTCTTGAAATAATTAGAAGATAAAACACTATTAATGATGACCAGCAGAGGTCTCAAGGCAGTTGAGGCAACGTTGGGCCTCTTGAGGTGTATTGACAGCAGTGAAACTGTGTTCTCTTCCAGGACCTAGTTGAACTTGAGCTAGCTGATTGTGTGAAATTCTAATGGAAAACAGCAAAAGTAAAGAATGTTGTGAAATGTAGGAAATGCATCACTGAAGGCTGTTCAAAAGCTGTGGGATAATGGGCTTTTTGTAGTGTCTTATGCTGTGTTTATCTGTTATTTGAGTTGTATAATTTCCTTTGGTGCCTGAAGCAGTGAGAGGAGATGGTCTGCAGTCTTCAGTAATAGGTAGCTTGTACTATTGTTCTCACCTGTAATATCCAACTACCTTAAGCCCATCACACTATTAGGGCTCCTTTGATTTAACTTCCCCAGGAAGTCACCTTCAGTTGCCTCTTACCTCTTCCCTTTGGGATGCTCAGAAATCAGAGTAGTATAGATCATCACAGTTCACATTTACTTGTAGCCTCTTTTGTGCTTATTTCTTGCCGACGATGTGTATACGTCAACCAAGATATGAATTCCTTGAAGGCGGGAGTAACAGTTTACCCAGAAAAACGCATGCTTTGGGAGACCAAGGGCTATTTTAGCTAGTTACTGCAGAACTGTGGTACTTAACTTGCCTCCTATGAATTAAGTACCTTGAAGCTTTTAAAACAGCGTTCAGCATTTTGTCATGGTACTGGAGCCCTTAGGTTTGCTACAGATTGGGTGTTAAAGTTTATTTTGTTCATTCTCAATATGTCTCTTTCAAGCTAAAAGCACTTGTGCATTTATGTTCCTCTTCTATTCCCTTCAGGTCTTTGTAGATTCCAATCATGTATCACTCCTTTGCCCTCGTGTTATCAGCCTGAGATACCCTAATGAAGATGACATTTTATAAAATGTCCAGAAATGTAGTGATTTGCATCTTCTTTTGTATCATCCCAGAGAGACAGAGTAGGGATTCTTGATCATTAGAGGTTTTTGGTGTTTAACTGAATAGTTAACAGTCTATCATAATTTAGCTGTCTAGACATTGGAGTAGGTTTCATTTATGTTGGTGTTAGCATTCATGTCTTTTAGATAATTTACAGGAGAAGAGTATAATTTCCTCTAAAAGAGATCTGTAAGGGAGGACACTTGCCAATCCAATTACATCTCCAATTTCTCATTTCATTTTCTTTAACCTCCAATAATTCTGTTGGACTTTTAAATAAAAACATGATCTCATATTATTTTTATATCTAGCCTCAGTTAATGCTAATTTCAGTTTTACTGTTCCCTCTTTAGTATCTCTTCTATTGATTTGGTAAGAGTTACCTTTAATCACTTAAAAGTAAGTAATGCATTAAGACCGCCCAAGGCTAGCCTATATTTGGAAAAATCACTCCATTTAAGAATTAGTTTAACAAGAGCCTACTGCACATTTTGCTTTGGAAATTCACCAGGATTCTTTCCATCTCTGTGAAAGCATTTATTATCCAGAAGAAATTAGACCTAATTTTAAAGAATGCCACAGTGAGCAAAACTTCCTTAAATTTCCAGAAATTGCCATAGCTCTGATTATAATAATGTTTAAGATTCACAGAATTACAGCACTGAGAGAAAGTGAATGGATAGTGGTTGTAATTAGAATGGTACTTCCTTCTGAAACCTTAAAATTGTTTAAACATTAAAATGAGGCACTGACACAGAGGCAGGGGGCAGGGGGTGGCTGTTACTGACTCAGGCCAAGAGGTGTCATCCTTTCATAGACCTTTTTATTAGGGTCTGTGTTGCGTTTGTGGCTGCTGAGAACAACACATCATCCAGTGATCAACATGGAGGGATAGGTATGGAAAGACCAATCACACTGTGTTGCATTGGTGAGGAAGTAGACACCAGGCTTAGTTACCTCTCTTACAAGATATGTTTTTTGAGAAGGGGACTTGAAAAATTTGATAGAAACTGGAAGAGGAGATGTGCTATCAACTGATATTTTTATTGGAGGTAGGCAGTAACTATGATGAAAATGGTATCCAATGAGGGAAGAGAAAGAGAGAGAGAAAACCAGAGAGAGAGAGAAAGAAAGAATGCAAGAGAAAGAGGGAACAAAGACCAAGCAGGGAAGAAAGTGTTCAGAGTAGAGAAGTACATATTGGTACCTCAGTGTTCAAGTAACTGACAACACTTCCTAGCTTAAATACATTTTTCAAATGTTTATTTATTTTTGAAACAGAGACAGAACATGAGTGGGGGGGAGGGGCAGAGAGAGAGGGAGACACAGAATCCCAAGCAGGCTCCAGGCTCTGAGCTGTCAGCACAGAGCCCGACATCAGGCTGGAACCCATGAACCTTAAGATCATGACCTGAGACAAAGTCAGACGCTTAACTGACTGAGCCACGCAGCTGCCCCCAAATACATTTTTGACTCTAAGGGGCTGACTTATGCAGAAACTGTATCACAGATAGTTACAGAAGGAGCCCATCCATGTCTGGCTTGAAAACAGTAACTGGCATCCTGGATCTTCCTTGCAGTGGAAAAAGTAACAAATAGCCAACTACAGCACAACACAAAAGTAATCTGTGGGGTAATTACTGCCAGTCAGCTTGACTTGGCAAAATATTAATAGTTTCCTTGATCAGCAGCTACTGAGTTTCCAATTCTTTTCCTCCAGGAGCAACAGAAACCTAGCAAATTGTCTATGACCTTTATTTTTCAGCACGTGGCTTATTCATTGATGGAAAAAAAAAAATGAGAGGCTGCAATTCTCACTAAAGAGGCAAAAAAAGAGAGAGAGAGAGTTTGAATTGTTTCTTAAAGCAGAAGCCTCCTAAATGAATAAACAGTACAGAGCAACACTCACTTTTTGCCCACCAACCAGGGACAGCAACCACCAGTTCAGCCAGAGATAAGAGCCACTTTAAGTCAAAACTCACAGATTCAGGTGCCATTCAGTTCTGAAAAAGGCAATTTTAAATAGCCATGTATGACATATTAGAAATGAGACACAGCCAAACTGAGTATTGAATTCACTAACTACAGGGCATCGCTCTTTCTTTTTCTAGTAGTGTGTGTGTGTGTGTGTGTGTGTGTGTGTGTGTGTGTGTGTAAGTAAAATACCAAGCATAGAAAAATGACAAGAGTATGGAGGAACTCCTGAAGTTGTTTAACTGAAATTCACCGAGTACTTACATTTTACTCTATGTTCATGTAATGCTCCTGTCCCTTCCCCTCTCCTCCCTGCCTTTATATTACTTTCTCTCTTCCTTTTCCACTCCCTCTATTTCTCTCCACCCCCTATATGTGCTTTCTTTAAAACAATAGGTTGAGAGTAAGTTGAAGATATCATGCCTCTTTGATCTTAAATATTTCCGTGCACATTTCCTAAGAAACAAGAACATTCTTAGGGCACCTGGGTGGTTCATTTGGTAAGCATCTGACTCTTGATTTCGGCTCAGGTCATGATCTCACAGGTAGTGAGTTCGGGCCTCACATCTCCACTGAGAGTGTGGAACCTCCTTGGGATTCTCTCTCTCTTCCTCTTTCTCTACCCCTCCCCCTGCTCATGTCCTCTCTCTCTCTCAAAATAAATAAAACTTAAAAAAAAATAATAAATACTAAAAAAAAAAAACATTTCTTACATAAACACAGTAAGATAATCAAACCTCAGGACCCTTACAATTGCTACAATTCTATTATCTAACCCACAGTTCATATTCAGACTGCATCCACTGAACCAGTAAGATCCTTCATCCTCTTTAAGAACTTCCGAAACCATTAGTAATGTTGCCTGTCCCCTCGCCTGGGTCCTTAGAAAGACACTCAGAAACCTTGAGAGAGAGCATGATGGCCGCTCTTCTATAATAATCTCAAGATTGTGTGTTACATCAGCATTTCCCAAGACATGCTTCATGAAATGCTTCTTCCAGGAAATGCTATGGAAAGTAAAGATTTTGAGTTCAAAGTTGGGGAAAACTTTAAACAGTACTTACCCACCTCCATTCGTTCACTCCTTGGAGATTTACAGAATGCATGGGCTTATAATAGGCTCTGAGTATTCACATATTTATACCGTGAGGAGATGTTATTTGTTTATCCCAGAATTTCCCTTAGTGACCACAGACCATCCATCTGATGGTTATCTATATTGTTCAATTTGGGAAATGCTGTTACCTATTTTCACAGTATGTTTTTCACCTCAAAAAGTCTTTTCTCTTTAATTGTTTTTTTCAATTGTGGGCTAGTCAGCCTTCTTTTGAAACATTGAAAATGACTGTAATATAACAAAAAAATGTAAGATTTATGTTTACAATATTCATTTTTCCTATAAATGCAATAGTCATGCAATAAGATCTATGACTTCACACCAGTGTCTTACTGTATGAGTCAAAATCTAGAAACTGTAGCAGATGATAAACCCCATATCAGTGATTAACAAAACAGATAGTTTCTCACTCACCTAGAATACAGTGGCAGAGACGGGGGTGAGGGCTCTGCTCCTCACATTCACTCATGAACCCAGACGGAAGGTGGTTTTGTCATTTTTTATTGCAGTGGCTCCCAAAATCACCTTGGGTGCTACACCCAGCCAGCGCAAAGGAAGCTATAAAGAATTCTGAGGGAAATTTGCAAGGGACTGGCCCCTATCATTTACAGGCACATTCCTCAGACAAGGATTCATGGCCCCAGGGTCATGACTGGTGGGAGAAGGCTGGGGAGGGTTCTTATTCCTGGCAGGGCACTGCTTTCAGGAAGCAACTCCAGAATAAGAAAGGTAAATATAAATCTTTGGTGAAAAACTAGCTGTCTCTAGAAACCTGTATTTGGCATATGTGTATTTGGCATTCACAAGTTTAATTTAGTCGTTTTGTGTTAATCTCATGTCCTCTCATTTGATTCTTGCACAGACTCTCTTGAGATCACCCGTGCAGGTAATAAATACCCTCATTTTACAAATGGAGTCACTGAGTCCCAGCATAACTGATTGGAATAGAATAAAATGGTTTCTGTGTGTTAGATTTATTTGGGGGGGGGGATTCTTAATAAAGCATTTTTGTGATTTTTTAAATATTTTTAACCCGAATCATACTTTTTTTTGAGGAAATTAATACTTTCAGGAGAAGGGATTTATTGAACTTGAAACATTCTCCTAGTTTATTAAGGAATTATCAGTGTCCCAAGGTGCTCTGGGTTAAAATAGTTTTATAAAAATAGTGTTTTTTTGATGTTTAAATAATTTCCTCTTCGTGACAGGTGATGGTGAAAAGTAGGTAATGTTTGGCTTTTAAATCTCCCAGTTCTACTTTAGTCCTATACTGGTCTTGTAACAGAAGAGAACCAAAACAGATTATCACTGAAAAATAATGGCAAAAAGAAAGTAAGATAGAGCTCACTTATCCAACAGTTTCCTATTATATATAATATATATAAATAATATATAATAATATAAATTATATATATATATAATATATAATAATATAAATTATATATATAAATACATATATATATCACTGAAATAGAAAATACAACATTATGGAGGAAAATAATTATATGTAAAATCCCAAACCACTACTTTAAAAAATAAATCAGTGTTATGGGGATAATGAACTTAATAGCTACTATTTAATTAAAATTTAGGCTAATTAGTCTAATTAATTCATCTGATGAGCATCTGAATATTGCCAACATTATTCTGAATCTTCAGAGTATGGTTCTGAAATTTGGAGGGAGTAATTTAATGATGCTCAACACCAGTTGTTTACTCTGCAAAATAAATGTGATATTTCATGGGTGCTCAACTCCCCTTTGCATGATAAAACTTACCCTGATTCTTGCAGAAGTCTCCTTTATCTCCGTCCTGATGTTCTCACAACACACTGTGTTTTCTCATTGAAGCATGTATCACAGTCATAAAGTGATGATTTGTTATGATTTGTGCAATATCTGCCTGACTTCCCAGTTGATGGCAAGCCCTATGATGAAAGCAAGGTCACCACCAAGCCCAGTGAATGGAAGACATTCAGTAGATGATGGGCAATGTGAGTGGCTGTTCTTGGTGAAAATAAAGCCAGCAATGCACTTTGGGATGGAAACGGTGTGCACTGGCTTGTTCGTGTGTTCAGGTCCAGTGAAGTGTAGGCTTAAGCAGCCGCTCGCTAGCAATGATGTCTATCAGTTATCGTCAATCTTTGTTATAAAAATAAGCTTTTAATTTCCATGTGATCCCATAATTACCCTTCTAGGGATATACCCAAGAAGAGGGAAGACAGGAACCTCAAATAGATATTTGTACACTGGTGTTGAAGGCAGCTTTATCTGCCGTAGCCTAAGGCTGGGACCAAGCCCAACTGCCCATCCACAGATAAATAGATAAGCAAAGGGTTGTATATACATACCATAGAATATCATTCAGCCTTAGGAAGGAAAGCAGTTCTGACATATGTTGCTATGGGGATAAACCTTGAAGATGTGCTATGTGCCATAAGCTGGTCACGAAAAGACAAATCTGATTCACTTAAATAAGGTATGTAGTCAGATTCGTAAGAGAAAGAAAGTAGAATTGTGGTTGCCAGAGGTTATGGGGAAGGGGGAATGAACAGTTATTTTTTAATGGGTATAGAGTTTCACTTTTGCAAGATGAAAAGGGTTGTGGGGATAGACGGTGGGGATGTTTGCGTAAGAGTGTCCATGTACTTAATGCCACTGATCTGTACGCATAACATAAAACTTACCGTCTTGACTTTTTTATGCGTATTTTACCATCATTTAAAGTATTTTTTTTTCATTTTTCTGCCCAGCATTATATAAATCCTCAAGTGTAGGCTCAAGTCTAGATGCCTCTAACTTATTATCAGCATTGAGCTCCTAGTGTGTTGAAATTTTGATAGAAGCATACTTAAAACAAAACAAAGACTTTTCCTGTCATTTTTCAGTCACTTTACATAAACAAAAGAATAAATGCCTTCCGATTTTTCTATCCTTGTCACTTACTAGCTGTGAGTTCATGGATAATCAGTTTATTTTCTCTCCGCTTTAGGTCTTCACATGTAAAAGGCAGTATAATCCTATTTGGTGTACCACCCAGAGATGAAAACAAGATGTGGTATATGGAAACATTTTGTTAACTAAAGTCCTATATGAGTGAAATATAATTGTAAAAATTTATCATGTATAAATGAGTGATATAGTTAATCCTAAAGAATAAAATACAGTCACCTGTAATGTCACCATCCCAGATACTACCCCATGTCATGATTCATCCATGTTTTTAATCTTTTAAATCACTGAGTGTCTACTTTGTACCAAGTAGTTGCATCTACTTCTATTCCATTTGCTTACTTATTTGTCCCCAAACATACACATTAATTATGTTTTAGTTACTCTTTTAACAATTAATCACTAAGAGTAATTATCATGTGTCACACACTATTCTAGGTTCCAAAGATGTAAAAGAAATAAAAAAGACACTTCCCTGAATATAGCTTGCATTCTAATATGGTATCTGACAGTAAGCAAGATGTAAAGAAATACATAGTATTTTTGATATTGATAATTGCTAAGGAGGAAAAAAAGAACTCCTAGATGAAGGTTGGAGAATGTCACTGGAGTGATGGAATTATCATGTAGCTAGTCCAGAAAAACCTCATATAGGTGATTTTGAGTAACGATCTCCAAGAAGTGAAGAAGTTAAGCAGGCAGATATCTGGGCAAAGAGCATTCCATCAGAGGAACCAGCATGTGCAAAGATCTTGTGGTAAGGTGTGGATAGCATGCTCAAGAAGCAAAGAGGAGTGTTTTACTGTGTGGCTGAGGCACAGGGTATGATGACAGATAGGATAATAGGGATAAGATCAGAGGGTCAGCAGGGGCCAAATCATGGAGTATCTCTAAATCAAAAGAAGGTAGGAGTTTTTATTCTGAAAGTTTACTTCTGAGCCACTTCTTAAGCAGAAGAACGATGGCCAGATTTTTTAATTTACTGGCATGGCTATGACTGCCGTGGTAAGAAGGCACTGCAGAAGGGCAGGGGAGAGACAGAGCTGAGGTAGAAGGCTATTACAATAATCCAGGTGTGCAATAATAGTGATGTGAGCCAGGATGAGGCGAGGTAGGGAGGAAGATATTTTTGGGGAGATATTTTTGGCAGGATGTGTGGCTTGGGTAGGATGCTGCTTGTGAGGAAGAAAAGAGCAATCCAACATGACACCCATTCCTTTACTTTGCAAGTTTCTCCAGAAGAGTTGAGAACATTATCTTAGATAAAGAGAAAAAAGAAAAACCTGAGTACAGATGACAAATGGTCCATTGAAAGAGCTGTTTTTAGTCTTTTTTTTTAAAATTTTTTTTCAACATTTTTTATTTATTTTTGGGACAGAGAGAGACAGAGCATGAACGGGGGAGGGGCAGAGAGAGAGGGAGACACAGAATCGGAAACAGGCTCCAGGCTCCGAGCCATCAGCCCAGAGCCTGACGCGGGGCTCGAACTCACAGACCGCAAGATCGTGACCTGGCTGAAGTCGGACGCTTAACCGACTGCGCCACCCAGGCGCCCCGAGCTGTTTTTAGTCTTAATGCATCTGTTGTTTAAAATGATTTCCCCGTGTTTGAACAAAAGCAAAGAGTTCCAAAGTGTGGGCTCATACAGGTCTAGAGCCCATTCTGGGAGCCACATTTATGGTCTTGTGTGTTCCCTAAAGCTTTTAGTGGTTGGGTCTTAAACCCTACCCTTTAATTTTCTGTTCTCAGTAGAAATTACATGGCAGACATCTGCTTTCAACTCTCCTTTCAGGGTCCTGTGGGCACATCTCTGTTCCCTCTGGGTCTCAAAGAGAATTGCTACAGTAATGAAGAAGTTAATGTACTGTGCAGACTTTACCAAAGTCAAATTCAGACATCAAAAATGCTCTCCTACGTAACCATATCTTAGAGAACCCTAATTTGATTGCTGCATTGTATTTTCTATTTATTTTTCTTATTTAAAAATTGTAAACACAACCTTCTTCTTCCAACATATAGCAGAAGTGGTTGACAGGGCTGAATTTACAAAAGCCAGAGAAGTGTGCTCTTCAGGCACTCCTCGTCCAAACAAAACCTTGCCAGATAACGTCGATGAAGCATTATGATTTACAAGCCTAGAAGGTTTATTTTTTGTGTGTTTAGTCGTGCTAACATTTGAGAAGAAGACGTTTAGAATATGGCTTAGCCGTTAAGATGGATGTGGGTTAAATTCCATTTCTGCTGCTTCCTAGTCATGTTATTAAATATATCTTTAAACGTCTATGGACTTCAGTTTCCTTATCTGTAAAATGGGGAGAAGAGTACGAATCTCACAAGATTTTTTAATGTTTGTTATTTATTTTTGAGAGAGAAAGAGAGAGTGCAAGCCAGGGAGGGCAGAGAGAAAGAAAGAGAATCCGAAGCAGGCTCCATGCTGTCAGCTCAAATCCCGACGTGGGGCTTAAGCCCATGAACCAGGAGATCATAACCTGAGCCAAAGTTGGACGCCCAAGTGACTGAGCCACCCAGGCGCCCCTCACAAGGTTTCTGAGTGAAGCAGAGGAATTAGCGTAGAGAAAGTGTGTAGCAGAGGCTGAAATTGTATATAGACTGCTCATGGTTTTCATCTCAATCTTAAAATTTGAGGAGCCACGTGAGGACAAAGCAAAGATAAGGGCTATGGTGGGCTCTCTGTCTTGTAAGTCCAGTAGGAGCACTATGCAGTTCTGGGGTCGCAGTAACACTGGAGTTTGAGGTACCGTTTCAGTAGCTCAGGTGGCTTGGGTGTCTGGGCACGGGGCCACGGTGGAAATGTTTTCATTACAATTCTCCCAGAAGCATTAGGTTCCCACCTGAGCGTGGTGCTTGCTCGGACAGATACGGGCCTTCACGTAAAAACGCATATGTTTATTTAGGATCGAAAGGTAGCTTAACGTTTTGCGCCGCTCTGTGCCACAACTAGCTAGGTCTTCTGTGTCTGTGTTAAAAGGCACACTTTGCTATAGAAGTCATAGGATCATAGCATTTGAAGGCTGAAGGGGACCCGTAGAAAGTTTGGTACTTAACAGTGAGGGAGTGCAGTTAATAGTTGTGAGTGTGGCTCTAGAGGCAGTCTGCTCAGGAATGGACCCCATCTCCCCCCAAGTCAGCCTCTGATTCTGGCTGTTACTCTCTGTGCCTTAGTTTGCTTATCCACAAAATGGAATTGTAAGAGTGGATTCTTCCTAAGGTTGTCGCGAGGACTGTGTGATATAATCTGTGTACAACGCTTAGCACATTGTAAGCGCTCAATGCATCTCTTTTTATTACTATGGTAAATACTATTTTTATATCATCTCCTTCTGGTCCCACAACAAGTTCAAGTATGTATGGTCTTCATCCTTACTTTATAGCTGTTAAACCGAAGGGTCAGGAATGTTAAATTACACAAGCGATGATAGTGGGGGCAGGAATCGAACTGAGGTGTCTTGTTCCAAATCCCATGCTCTTGGG
Organism: Panthera uncia; assembly: GCF_023721935.1. Lineage (NCBI taxonomy): Eukaryota > Metazoa > Chordata > Mammalia > Carnivora > Felidae > Panthera > Panthera uncia. The sequence continues at coordinate 105,412,264 of NW_026057577.1, read as the reverse complement.
CCACACGGCGCTCACTGGTCTCTCTCCAGATGTTTAATTAGTGCCTCTCAGATATTCATCTGGCGTATTTCCATGTCCTGGGTCAACGGTTCCTCTGCCAAAAGAAGCTGGCTACAGACTGGCAACATTGTTTTGCAGCCTTCAGAGACTTGCTCACTCATGTTGTTGTGTGTCAGAAACAAGATGCCTATCAAGGGAATATACAAACATGAACACCAAGAAGAGGGTGAGGGCTGGGTCTAATAGAATAATGGGAAGATCACTTTTGTGTCTTGATTCACTAGCAAATCGGGGTTGAATTTTATGAAGTGATTCTGTCTCATTTCATTCAAATGCCAGTTGGTTGTTACTCAAAGCCTAAAACCTAAAAATTATTTTCAAGAGCTGCAGTGGAGGCCGGTGGGGGGGGGGGGGCTAAAACAAGAAGCAATAAAAATTAGGAATGCTCAGTTTTACTTGTAATAATAGCAGTAGGAATACAACGTTTTCTAAATCCAGTTGAGGATATATTGGCACTCATGTTTAGTTTGCTAACTTGCCAAAGTCTGCTCACTGAAACATGTAAACAGAAAAGTTTCTCTCCTCTTACTCGAGGCTGCTGGAACTGGTGATTCACATAAGAAATTGTGTGGACTTTCAAAGATGGTGGCACAGTTTTAAGAGGAAAACATCATTACCTTTTCATCTAGTTGATAAGGGCATTCCAGGCACTCACATCATGGTGAATAGCTATATTTAGTGTAATTGATTACATTCTCAGCAACCACCAAGCTCTTTCCTGTAGGTTACAAGCCCACCAGCCATTTTATTACGTAGGCTGTTACAGAGGAGATAAACATTCATGAATGCCACCTGATTCCAAAGACTGGTATTTTAGGAAAAAAGAAGGCATGGAGTCTGAAAGGGTAACTATGATCCTATCACGAAGCTTGGGCCAAGATCTTCTGTGCTTGCCTCCGAAATTCATCTATAAGAATAGGATGCTTGGACAAAGGGGTATTTCCTGGAAGGATAAGATTCCCAGAAGCTGTGCTGCCCCTGATCTGGCGTGGGCTTGGACAACTCACTGTTCCTCTTAGTGACCTTGATTCTCACATCTTTAGAAGGGAACTTTTCACTGGGGTCTAAAGAGAGGTTGATCCAGGGCCTATAATGCAAAACATGGATGTGCTCGTGGCCCTGGGACTTTTGCTTCACATTAGAAATATTAGGTGACATGTATGTCACCTCTCCAGAGGTCTGAAACAGCCGTTTATTCTGCCAGTGATGGAACAGATCATGGTTCCTCAGATTAAGCACCAGGTGCCAGATACAGTCATTGACTTGTGTTTGGCGAGGAGTTGGGGGGTAATCATATATTTTTTAAAAATGTATTGTAAAATGCCAGATTTGTATGAATGTGGCAAGAGAGTCAGCATGTGTGAGAAAGATGTGGGGACTGAGTATCAAATCTCTTAATCTCTCTTGCTCGTTCTGGAGTGCATGGATGTTTACAGCATGTATGGCTACATATTTTACATGCATGTCTGTGTATACATTTAGTGGCTGAGGTTGGATTATTTGGATCAGAATATAAGTTAAATATGTGCATATGCAATAGACCTTAGTAAGAGCCAAAGAAGAAGGGCCAAGGGGTATAGATACTTCCAGTACTCAAATGGACCAAGTTCTTCATTACTTGCAAGGCTTTGAGTATATCGTCTCTCTTCTGATAATGCTGGTTTAATTGAAATTTTCTTTACTTCCCTAGCTTGTATGCTTCCACTAGCTGTTAGCATAGAAATCCCTACTTCCAGGAAGTTCTTGGAACTTTCTTGACCCCTTAAATCTAAGTCAGATGTCTCTCCTGTAAGCTCCTAAAGCATCATAGGTGTTTCCGATTAAAGCCTTTCTCACACTTTACAAAACTGGTGACTTGGCCCTTTCCTATCAGAAGAAGAATTCTATGAGACTAAGAACCTTATCTGTCCTGTTTATTGAGCATCTCTTGTGTGCCTGACACTGTTCTAGGCAGGAAGATAGAACGGGAAACATGTGTTTAATAACTGAATAAACACACACAATTTTTTTCAGAAAAGTTAAATGCCAAGAAACAATAAAATCCTCAGAGTTTTACCTATAGAGGAGAACACTAAAAAGGATCCCTTAATAAATGCAATTAACAAAATGCCCAGTTGTTTTCTTTCCCCTCCACTGTTACAGTCAATGACATCAGATGTGATGTGGTAGATGCTAAGAATTCTAGATTCTAGGATAATGTTCTTGAATATAAGACTATGTGAGTACAAGTTATACCATATTTATGTGCAAACTCTGATAGTCACTCTAGGCCTTGGGTGACGAGAGAAGGGGCCTGGCCTGGACAACAAGTCATACTTGAGTGCAGACTTGTAGGTGTTGAAAACCAGTGGCCCAAATGTGGAGCTGCAGTTTTCAGGTGCGGTGGGAGGAGTCAGGGTTTGGAGACAGCAGGTAGGCGAGGCAGGGAAAGAAAGCACACTGTAGCTCTGGGCAGGCTGAATGCCTTCTGGTGCATCGTGGGAAGATTCGGGGATCCAGCCCGATGTGGTAGACTGTTGAGAATACTAGAAGCTTACTCAAAAGTCTGGGTAGTCAGGGATCTGTGCTCAGATAGTGGCCTGCAATGGAAAGAGCAGTAACCCAGGAATTCACAGACCTGAGTTCTAATTCCAGCCTGCCTAGTAGCCAGTCCTATGACCCTGGGCAAAGCACCTTGCTTGTTGAGCTCCATTTTCTCTACCTGCAAAATGAGTGGATTGGCTCACCCCTAAATGTGTTTCAGCTTCAATCTGGGCAGTAGGCAATGTGACGCGCTGTCACATGTTGGCCAGTGGGAGTTTTTGAAACAAGGACCCCCTAAACAACCATTTTTTTTTTGCCTTCCAAATGTCTCTTTATTTTTTTTATTTTTTTTAATATGAAATTTATTGTCAAATTGGTTTCCATGCAACACCCAGTGCTCCTCCCAAAAGGTGCTCTCCTCAATACCCATCACCTAACAACCCTTTCTGCTAGCACCCCAAGTGAGTCTCAAGTTTGGGCAGTCTCGAGCCTAGGAGTAAGGGAGAATAAAGCGAATCGGGAAGTGAGGTGAGAAAGGAGAGACTAAGAACTCATATAGTTCTTCACAAGGGTGCTACACTTAAAGTCAAAACTGAAATCAGTGGGGGTAAGGGGAGTTACTTTAAGTTGGACAATCATTATTGTTTTCACAATATATTTGGGTTGACGTCTGAAAGAGTGAATCAGAAAAGTGTGTGGGAATATCAGAGCAAGAGAAGAGAAAGGGTCAGTGCCTTGTGGGTACTCTCTGGAGGAGGTAAGAGCGTATGTTGGCCTGCCAGAAATGAAGGGACTTTGACCAATGAATGTCAGGTGGCAATGGAGGTGAACTGTGTCTTTCAGGATGCGGGAAGACCTGAGCATGGAACTAGAGCTTTATAAGTCAATGTGATGGAGTTGGATGGATCCTCAAATTAAAAAGAAAACAAAACTATAGACATCCCCATCTGTTGAGTACTTGGCAATCTCTAGGCACTCTGATAAGTGACTTCTATCCATGATCTTATAAGGTTGCCTGAACTACCCCGTGGGTCTTTTCCATCCCTGTCACTAAGGTATGAGTGAAGAAAACTGAAGAATTAGGGAGAGTAAGTGATTTGCCCAGGAACATAGAGCTAATTAGAGTCAGAGTGTGAACTCCAATTGTTTAGAGCCAGATGGCCTTCTAGCGGGAAATGATGACTAACATATTTTTTTTTCTTCTATTAGGTATAAAATTGGTCAGGAAACCTCCTCATGCATGTTAGTGATACTACCGTTATTTGACCTCCCTTAGTTTATGATTCATGAATATTCTTTAAGTCCTCATTGCTAAATCCAGTGGTCAGGGAGCAGTATGATCTGGGGGACCATGCACTGTGGATGGTAAAGCAGAGTGGGGACTCTATAGCCAGACTGTCAGGTGTTACCTTCTGGCTTCTGACTGTGTGACACAGGGCAAGCCCCCTTCCTCTTGAGTCTAGATTTCCCTATCCATAACATGGAGCGGTGAGGATTACTGAGTTAATGTAGTTAAAAATTTAATACAGATAGTACATGGCACACAGTGAAAATGTAACACATGTGACCAAATGTTACAATCATCACCCACATTATCACGTTTGATGGATTTACGTATAAACATCTGAGGTTGTGACTTTTAAAATGTGCATTGTTTAAAAAGTCAGATAAAATTCAGGAAATTCAGTGTCTCAATTGCCAACCAGTGGTCATAGTACCTCCTCAGAATGTTGTTATCTGCCTAAATGAAATGAAGTATGTAGAAATGGTTTCTGAAACACAAAGCCCCATACAGATATTGGTGATACCTGGCTGATGATGAGCTGTTCAGGGCTCCTTCACGACTGATATTGAGAGTGTTCCAGATCGTGGAGGGGCGGGGTGCTCCCGTGAGAGAAGGCTGGTTGCTCCGTGTTTGATGGTCATTACTTCAGGATCAGTGAAAACCATCTGAGGCTCATCCTAGGATTTCAAAAACTTTAGTGCACCCCAAATTATGTCAGAATGGTCAACCAAGTTCATGTATGTTTATCCATTGTTTCTTGTTTTTATTGTATTTGAGGGGTATACACAGCAATTAAAATTGTGCTTTTAAAGTAATGCATTTATAGGGCACCTGGGTGGCTCTGTCAGTTAAGCGTCTGACTTCAGCTCAGGCCATGATCTTGTGGTTCGTGGTTCGAGTCCCGTGTCAGGCTGTTTGCTGAAAGCTCAGAGCCTGGAGCCTGCTTCGGATTCTGTGTCTCCCTCTCTCTCTGACCCTCCCCTGCTTGCTTGCTCTCTCTCTCTCTTCCTCAAAAATAAATATTTTTGTTTTAATTTTAAGTAATGTCACTTATGAACACTCAGGAATAAACATTCCAGAATACCTAACAGATTCTGGGATCTTACAGCATCTGAGAATGCCTAACATTGGCTTTCAAATCAAGAAGGCTTATGGGAATGAGCTCAATTCCCCTTTGCTTCTTGTTCATGCTCAGTAATAAATGGTCTTATCGTGAAGCGGGTTAACATGAAAGCCCAGAGCCTCACGCTTTGGGTATGTGACAGCTCCAAATGGTGCTGTTTAAAAAAGAGCATGCTGTGTTTAAGTGTACGTATAATCAATGTATGGTGACATGTCAAGGTTGTGAAAATTCAGATTACGTTTCCGTGTGCAGTATTAAGCACTGCATACAGAAACAACTGCTGTCTCTATTGTACTACACCCTGCAGGATGATTAATGTGCTTTTAGCTTAAATAATTGGGAGGGGTGGCACCTCAGGGAATGCTAAACATATTTTTAATTGCTATATAAATATGTCATTTCCTTGCTAATTCACGTTATGCATGGGAGGTTATATAATACCAGAGGGCCTCCAGGCATGATGTATTGCACCTATAAGCTGAGTTGAAGGACTAACAGAGCCCAACTGAAGATAAAATATTCCTTGCTAACTCTGTCTTAGCAGATTAAAAATAGATGTTGAAGCCTGGCATTACTTTATAAAAACAGAATTATTATTTGGCCTAGAGTATGGTCTCTAAATAACTTTCTGAAACGCTGGAAGGAAAATGTATTTTCAATAAGAAAAAAAGGTACCTCCAAACAATCCCAAGAACAACTTCCTCATTTAGGAGAACGTACATATTGAAGGAGACATGAGCATTGTCTTTGGCATGAAGTAAAAAATACACAAAGTGGTGGAGGATGTTAGTTATCCATTGCTCACATTCACATTACAGTCTAAAACTGACCTCATCACTTGTGATACCTCGGAAAGCAAACATTCCTTTAACTACAATTCTTTTGCTCTGCTCTTTCCATTCTAACTTTTCTTAGAAGAACAGAGGGAGAAGAAAAAGAAAGACTCTAAATAAAACTCAATAGGTATGAAGTTGGGCTAAGTTATCTTTTCAGGATCAGTGGATATTGATGGATTCCTTAGCCAGAAGAGCTATGTAAGTTGGATTTTACATTCTGAGTCTGCGAAGAACCAATTTTTGGTTGTCAGAACCGCCAACCTGTAATTCTGAATTATCATTAGAAACAATTGTGTGATTTGTATTTCCCTGATGGTGAGTGATATTGAGCATCTTTTCATGTCTGTTAGCCCTCCTGAAACCATTATTACACTATATGTTAACTAACTTGGATTTAAATTAAAACAATAAAGTAAAAAAAAATACATATTAAAAAGAAACACTTGCATGAAGGAAAGTTGAGGTGGCTATTGAGAAATTCGGGATGGGAGTACAAGAACCGTCTGCTTGTACTGCTGTTTTTAAAAGGCTCCTGGTGATAGTTTCCTTGAATACTTCTGTTTGTGTCATGGACTATGGATCATTAACAGAAAGACAGTCGATGGGTTAAATGTGGAAGGCAGGTTCATTCAGTGACCAGGTGCCAGGCAAATGGCAGTCGTTGGCAAGCCCAGTAGTCCGATATGGACAGCAATCAAATTGCTATCAGATGTGCCCAATCACTGATTATTATTTTATTTGCAAGGACATAGAGGTGTCCTTTAATTTAAAGCTAAATGGAATCAGAAATCAATTAATGACTGATTGCTGTTTCTTCTACAAATTGATTTTGGATTTGGCAGCCTGAAGACCATATTATGCCAGAATCCACACATGGACTACATTAAAATACAGCTAGGGGCTTGGATCAGATAATTAGACCAATTCCTCCTCCTCCAGCAAAGCTCGGTTTTTTCGTAACAAAATAAATATAACTTGTAAATTTTCCTCACTCCCAATCTTGGTATCCTTCCATGATTTTATTAATCTCTTACTTTTAGCAGCTGAAAAATGAATGATGGAGACCCATTTGTATTTTAAGTAATTCCCTAAACATTTCTGGAAGTGAAAACATAATACAGATAATACTTTGAAATATAAACTACTTGAAACCAGAAGGTCCCAATGCTAGCCTTGTAAAAACAAACAAACAAACAAACAAACAGCGATGCTATGTGCACATCTACTGAACTGTTCTCACATATACATACCTGAAGTGTTGATTTGACTCTGTAACGGGGCTCAGAGAGGAAGGAAGGCATGGTTCTTATCTAGCATGAGCCTGTCACAATGCTTGCACATTCCCACCACCCTCCCACAAAGGCACACAAATGCTGACATATTTGAAAAGCACAAATTTCTGAAGCTTCCTCTCCCCAAGCCTCCACAAAGATCAGCTTTTCTTGTGTCTTACTACCATGGGCCTTCTCTTGGCTACCTAATCTGGGGGGACAAACAGAGGCTTAGCAAATTCTTCCTTCTGTAAGGCATATCTCCATTTGAAATGATACACTGAAGAGCTTGCCCAAATCTAGGAAGCTAGTAGGAATTCCTGATCCTCTTTCTACTGGTAGGGGAGACATTTATGTGTCCCCAAACTAGGGTGGTCCCTCCTCTCATCCAGAGATCAGATGCCTACCCTAGAGATCTCCTAAGATTAAAACTCTTGCTTATGACAATTAGGACTAACTCCAGAAAGATAAAACTCCAAGGACATTTTGGACATTCTGGACATTGTTTGTTTTGTCAGCTGTAGTATAGCATAATGATGAAGGGCAGAGACTCTGGAGCCAGACTGCCATTACTTTCTAACTATGTGACCTTGGGCAAGTTACTTAAATTCCTAGTGTCTCAGTTTTCTTATAATAATAACAGTGCATACATTAGAGAGTTGTCATATGACTAAAGGAATTAATGGTTCCTGGAACATAGGAATTTTATACACACAGATAGGATACACACACACACACACACACACACACACACACACACACTGTTACTGTTATCATTTATTTTGAAATTATACAGGGCAAAACATTTTTAAAAATCCGAGTCTTACATGTTCTTCTTTGATGACACTTCTTTCTTAAATTGGGGACAAAAATAGTGTTTTGTGCAATATTACTTTAGTTTGTGTGTTATTATCTGCTGTTCTGCCTTTTACTTCATAGTTGATATCTAGCACTTAGTATAAACCGCTCAAGAAAGCGTAGCAGGTTACCCCTATTTGCAGCCTTGGTCCTTTTAGCACACATATACTCAGTGTTGTCTTGGGGTTTTCTTAAATGTAAGCAACATTAGGTCACACTAAGTAAAGACTTTCCCTTTCGTGGTTCCTGTTTGAAACCCTGAGTCACTTGACATCCGTCTTATAGCATCACTTTATACTTTATACTTATCACTTTATACTTATCATGTCAGTATAAAAAATCAAGTGGCAATAAGATTCTCACATGTTTACTCATCCACATATTCAACAAATGTTTATTGAGGTCCTGACACCAGAAATAAAGCGGTGAAGAATAGACAGGGCCTTCTACCTCACAGAGTCTGTGGTATGCTGGGGATAGGTAAGCATGGAACACATATAATAAAACAGAAGCATGTCCTAGAAAAGCCCAGGAAAGGGACAGAGAAGATCTACCTGAATAAATGAAATAGAATCTAAGTGGTGCCTTTATTATATTATTGATCTATTTTTTAATATTAAATATAATTTATTGGCAAATTGGTTTCCATACAACACCCAGTGCTCCTCCCACCAGGTGCCTTCCTCAGTGCCCATCATCCACTTTCCCCTCTCCCCCACCCCCCATCAACCCTCAGTTTGTTCTCAGTATTTAAGAGTCTCTTATGGTTTGCCTCCCTCCCTCTCTGTAACATTTTTCCCCCTTCCCCTCCCCCATGGTCTTCTGTTAAGTGTCTCCGGATCCGGGTATAAGTGAAAACATATGGTATCTGTCTTTCTCTGCCTAACTTTTTTCACTTAGCATAATACCCTCAAGTTCCATCCACATTGCTGCAAATGGAAGGATTTCATTCTTTCTCATTGCCAAGTGGTATTCCATTGTGTATATAAACCACAATTTCTTTATCCATTCATCAGTTGATGGACATTTAGGCTCTTTCCATAATTTGGCTATTGTTGAGAGTGCTGCTATAAACATTGGGGTACAAGTGCCCCTATGCATCAGCACTCCTGTATCCCTTGGGTAAATTCCTAGCAGTGCTATTGCTGGGTCATAGGGTAGATCTAAACCCTCGAATACTATGGGTGTTTGTCTTTGGCGCTCCTTTAGGCTACATCTGAAAAAACTCCATGCTGCCTGTGGTGCAGATGAGACAGCTTGTACTGACTCATAGGAGCAGATTGTTACATTCTCAGAAATTTTCAAGTGGAGCTAGTTACTAACCCATTATTAAAATTAAGTTCTTTATAAATATACAGTTAAATTAATTGAAATAAAGGTAATGGGTACTCAAAAATCATCACTTCTTAATTATTTTTACTAGATTCTGTGGTTATTTAGGCTATGGCATTTACAAAATGGAAATACTACATAATGGTATGCCCCTGTGCATCTCTCCCTAATTCCGTGTTCAGTGAAGTCATGTTGATGGTTGATAGCTTGAAATTGGCCATGATGAGACTATTTACACAAGGGAAAATTGGCAGACACTGTAAATCAAAGGAGTTGTTTTTTGTTGTTCTTTAGTCTTTTCCTGGTGAGCCTGTTTTTTAAATATTCGTTAGCACTACACTGTTGTACTTCAGTGCTTGACGTCTGGAGCACCTGTCCACCTCCCTGGTCTGACTGGCTAGTGTTAAGATGTTGTATGATGAACTGGAAGACAAAACTAGGAGACTGGTGACTTAGCTTCTAATACCAACTTTGCTACTGGTGAGTTTTACATTCCGGGGATGTTGTTTAATAAATGTCAGTTCCGGGCATCAATGAAAGACAGGGATAAGCAGCGCTTGGGTGGCTCAGTTGGTTAAGCATTCAACTTCAGCTCAGGTCATGGTCTCATGCATGGTTCGTGGGTTCGAGCCCTGCATCGGGCCCCTGTGCTGACCGCTCAGAGCCTGGAGCCTGCTTCAGATTCTGTGTCTGCCTCTCTCTCTGCCCCTCTCCCCTCCCTCCCTCCCTCCCTTCCCCTCTCTCTCTCTCTCTCTCTCTCTCTCTCTCTCTCTCTCTCAAAAATAAAGAAACATTAAATAAAAAGATAGGGATAAGATCTCATTCCTGCCCTCAATAGGGCCATATTCTTTTTTTTTTTTTTTAACGTTTATTTATTTTTGAGACAGAGAGAGACAAAGCATGAATGGGGGAGGGTCAGAGAGAGGGAGACACAGAATCTGAAACAGGCTCCAGGCTCCGAGCTGTCAGCACAGAGCCCGACGCGGGGCTTGAACTCACGGACCGTGAGATCATGACCTGAGCCGAAGTCGGCCGCTCAACCGACTGAGCCACCCAGGCACCCCAATAGGGCCATATTCTAAGACAGATGTATATCTAACTAATTACAGTTAATTTTGATCTCATGGTGGTTTGGGAGTGAGACAAAGGAACATCTCAGATGGGACACCTGAGAGAAGTTCATTGAGAATGTGATATGTAAAGCCAGATGTGAGCAGAATGCACCGGCTCTCAGCAGGTGGAGGAACACCTGGGCAGGTGTGGCATAGTCATGCCTAGATCAAGGATGGGGAACTTCTGTGGGTGGCAGAAGTGGGTAAAACAGACTATAAATTAGAATCATATTGTGATCCTGAACGTGGGGTGCCAGCAAAGTTTTTAAATGATTTTTCTACAAGTTGGGTAATGCTCTCTCCTGTGTTTTGAACACATTATGTTTGACAGCTGCAGAAAGGATGAATTAAGAGGATCAGTGCACCAGAAAATAGACAGAAGACCAATCTGAGACTTACCAAAATATAGAATAGAGATCACGGGTGGGTGGAGATGCTGATATAGGTAAGTGATAGCTGACCATTGATTTATTCATCCACAAAAAGGGCAAATGTTATTTTTTCTCACCAGGGCTGCAACATGACTTTTGAAGACTCTATACATTTTTGCTTTTATTGGCCCTTTCCTCCACAAAAATGTATTAAAATTATATTTTACAGCACTGTGGTATAAAATCTGAGATACTTAGAGTATGTATAAATTATTTTTTTTCCACCTAAAAGTTTGGGGTTTTTTTCCTTCTGATTTTATAAGAAATGAAACCATTTTTTGTGAGCCTCTCAAAATGTTGTGGGCCCTTTGCCTGGTTCTTAATGTTCTTAACGGAGAAGTTGACTGTGTCTCTGTTCCATTCATAAAGTCAATGAATGAATGAGGGAACAGTTGGGTAAACTCACAGAAGATTAAACACTATACAAACTTAGAGCCTTTTTAGAATTCTTACTGGATAGAACAAGCTTGAGTAGTGATTCTATGGTCATTACTTCCTTTGTGATGGTACATCAGCAAATTGAAAAGCACCACGCTGATTTTCAAGACTTTTCTTGATTCACTATATGGTAATGTGTATGGTTATGCAAACAATGTGTGGGGTAGGTACGTATGTGCATTGTGGAAGTAAAGGAAGACCAACTAAATGGGAACAAGCAAAGTCTATCTATTCAGAGCTGGCTACAGCAAGGGAAACAGCCACCATGACTTGTCTTTTGGCGAAGACTCATAGGCAGACAGAGGAGTAGGAAACTTCAGGTGAGCCCAGATTCCAGGCTGTTGGCATGGGCAGATTGTAGGCAGGCTAACTAGATGCAGGGTATTTATGTGATTGGTTAGGGGAGTATATTGGGTTTTCTCTGATTTGATCTCAGTTGGGAGCAGGGACAGAATTAGGGAAGCTGTCAGTTATTAATTAAGTTCTGGCCATGTGGAGCTGATTGTTAAAGAAGTTATTGTCGGGGCACCTGGGTGGCTCAGTCGGTTAAGCAGCCGACTTCGGCTCAGGTCGTGATCTTGCGGTCCATGAGTTCGAGCCCCGCATTGGGCTCTGTGCTGACAGCTCAGAGCCTGGAGCCTGTTTCAGATTCTGTGTCTCCCTCTCTCTGACCCTCCCCCGTTCATTCTCTCTCTCTCTGTCTCTCTCTCTCAAAAATAAATAAACGTTAAAAAAAAAATTTAAAGAAGTTATTGTCTAACCTCCTGCATTGTCACTGGAGACAGGAATCTGACTCCCTGTGCATCCAACCTATAGCAGGCTGGCCTCCTGAGTTTATTGTAATCAAGAGGTTGGTTTTCTGGGCAGCTTGCTGCAGTTGTGGGTCAAAGTTGTATTCCCTCTTTGGTTCATATGTACCAAGTCCTGTGCTACACTGTATCTTTAATCCTGTTACTAACCCTGTGAAGAAGGTACTGTAACATTTGCAGAGAAGAAGAGAATTGTAAAAAGGTTAGGTGATTTGGTAACAAGATGCGGAATTTCAAATACGTTGTGTGTCTACCTCCAAAACCTGTGAGTTTACAGCTTTCTCATTCCCAACATGAGGAGATGAACAGGATGATCTCTGGAGTCTCCTCAGGTAGAATTTCTTGTTTCAAAACTTGATCACAGGAGTCTGCCTTCTCAGTCATAAACTTAGTTGGCCCACCAGAGCAGCTATTTCCTGTCAACCCAGTGACACCATGACACCGGGAGTTTAATTTTGGCACAGCCACAGGACCTCAAGTATATTCCTGGTGCTTCACCTGGAATTGGAGAATCTCAAAAGAACTGAAATCAACCTCCGTGGTCGACGGAACACTTCCCATGACGCCAGAGCCCTGAAGGATCTAGGCTTCCACACCTTCCCTACCAGAGCAAGCCATTTTCCCTTGGAATGATTCAATTTCCTGCACAGAGAGAAATTGGGCGTGGGTGAAGAGAATGCACTATCATATCATTCAGTCATGTCTGCGATTTCTCAGCTTCTCCCCAGTGCTGTAGAAGTGATTCATTCCTTGGGAAAGAAGCCAAGAAAATCATGAAAATAGCAAAAATATTTCGACTGCAATTGTAGAGCTCATTAACTTGTCACAGAAGTGGTGGGAAAACTGCTGGGTTGCCTCTCATTAGCAGCAAAATCTTTTATTTATATATGCCGTTTTTTGTGCGTTATTATTGCTGCCGTGCAGAGGGTATCTGGAGGGCTTTGGGCTCGGGTAAGCCAGGTGATGCAGACACTCAAGAGAAGATATTTCATGCCCTTGTTGGGCTTCTCATCTGTGAGATGCAGAGCCCTTTGCCAACAGTAGTGATTGGATAACAGGTATTGCGTGTTCCCTGGTGTGGGGCGTGGTGGGGGTACTTTCCCATGTGGGGCTTTTTGACCTCCGAACAGTATTAATTGGGACTGTTTCAAAAGGCAGGCATGTGCAGGAGACAGGAGTGGATTATCACAACAATAATGAGTTTCCATTGATACATTAGCATGTTGCCAGCCTTCTCATGCACTATTCCCATGTAAACTTTACCACAATAAAGCGTTCCTATCATGACTCCCACTTTAGCTAACTGAGATTTGGAAAGGTTAAGTGACTTACCAAGGTAATAAGAGATAACTCCGGGACTCAGCCTGAATATCCTGACTCCTAAGCTTAAGCACTAACTGCTAACTGTACAGACTCCCTGAAACAGAGTATGGTTAGGCCAAAACGGGATTTTATGGATCACTCTGGCCTGAGGCTTTCAGACTGTACAACAGAAGCCTCAGGGGTTTGCCCTAAAGGAAGGGGTATTGGTCGAGTTTCCACTCATGCACCAACCTCAGTGGCTTGCCATTGTGTTATATATTCACTGCTTGGAGTCCCTGTAAATTCTTCAGAGATACGGTTTTCATAAGATGGTGGGGGAAAAAAATAAAGTGTAATAGAAGAAAAACATTTTTTTTCTACTTTACTGTCTTCATTTTAGTGCAGAGGTTGGCCAACTTTTTCTATAAAAAGCCAGATAGTAACACTTTTAGGCTCTGGGGCCCACACTTGGTTTCAGTTGCATATTCTTGTTTTTATAAATCTTTAAAAAATATAAAAATCATTGTTAGCTGATAAACTGTATAAAAACAGACCAGAAAGATAATTTGGCCTATAGAAAAGATGATTTGGCCTACAGCTGGTAGTTTCCTGAAGTCTCTTTTAGAAAATAATGACAAAGTTCAGAGAAGGAAAGTGATTTGCCTAAGGCCACACATCCGGGACTGGAACCCGCATTGACCAGAATAGCTTAGTGACCCTGTTGACCCAACTGAACAGGTGTAAGTTCACTACGTGCTGTGGCTTACCAGCCATAGAGCTAAGTGGCTGAGGGATTCACACATGTAGAATGAACTCCCTGCCTTCACTAGCAGCTTAAAGTCTCCACAGACAAGACCCAGAATACAAGATAAGTTAACCAGCAATACAGAACTCTCCCTAAAGTAGTACATAAATTATTGCCAGGAAAGTGGCTGTCACCTTAAATGTAGAGTTCCAGTAAAATAGGGTGAAGTGATTTCTGTAAGCTCCCAACCAAGGGCGGGCACACCTTGGATGCATTTCTGGGCAAAGAGATCTGTTGCTCTCCTTTATCTTACCTATTGAGAAATGGTTTGGAATCTCTCTGGAGGCTGGCCCAGGAAGGATTTATTAACATAATGCCCTTACCGTTTTGAGCCAACATTCAAACTTTTTAACCCCTTTTTACAAATGTTCCAGGAAATTTAAGAGCTAGTCCTACCTGTTAGATAAATATCTCCCCCAAGGCCCTACTTGAAGTTCTTCTCTTGGTCGTTCCTTCTGCCTAGACATTGAAGTCCTTAATTTAATGTGCAACTCTGTATGCAGGAAACTGGGGAGGGTCAGGTGCAAATGTTAATGAGATTAATGCCACCATCCAGACAGGCTCTAAGAGAAGGGGCAGTTATATTCGACTTGAAGTGAAAGAGAAATAGAAAGTCTGGAGTGAGGAATGGGGGTGGGGCAAGCCCCCCTGCAGGTTCTTCAGGAAAGTCCCTGTTTATAACTGGAAAGAGTGTCACAGGGAACGTTCTAGCATGAACTGCCTGAACATCTGATTGACAGTTGAATGAAGTTTTTACCTAATTCTAATATTCTGTAACTAGGATTGAATGTTCTATATTGAGTATAGTGGAGCCCTCATTAGTCTGGGTCATATACTTCTCGCATGTTGTCTAAATGGGAGAGCTACATAAGGCTGTTCAAAGTAATTATAATTAAAACCCTAGTTCCTCAGGGCACCTGGGTGGCTCAGTCAGTTAAGCGTCCGTCTCTTGGTTTTGACTCAGGTCGTGATCTCTTAGTTTGTGAGTTTGAGCCCCGCATTGGGTTCTGCACTGACAGTGCAAAGCCTGCTTTGGATTCTCTATCTCTGCCCCTCCCTGCCTCTCTCTCTCTCAAAATAAATAAATTTAAAAAAAAAAATAAAAGAACAAGCTCCAGTTCCTTGGTCATAGTAGCCACATTTCCTATGTTTGATAGCTGCGTGGCTGTCCTATCAGACAACACATAGAAAATGTCCATAACTTCAGAAAGTTCTATTGGATATTTCCTCTCTGTTACATTTGAGCTTTTGATACTAATTTAAGTTAGCCTCCCCTTACTAATATAGAGATCAGAATAAGCTTGACACAGAGGGTTTGCTGAACTGTAAAACGCAGGTATTTGTTGAGTGCCTACTGCGATGTCACTGTCTTTTACCAGTTTCCCCCCATACCTCAGCTACATTCTAAGCAGCAGGCCCACCAAACCAGAGGCGTGACTTTGGAGGTTCAGAGGACCCAGTGAGAAACAGCAGCCTAAGAGAAGACAAGCCTGTCTGTGAGCCTGTGTGCTGTAGCTTTGCTGGCCAGCATTGGTGGTCTGTTGGGGTTGCTATAACAGAATACCACAGTTTATGGGGCTTATAAACAATAGAAGTTTATTTCTCACTGTACTAGAGGCTGGGAAGTTCAGGATCTTGGTGCTGACCGATTCAGTGTCCGATAAAAAACTTCTGGGATGCATACTGCCAAAGTTTTGCTACTTCCCTCACATGGTGGAAGGGGTGAGGGATCTCTGTGGAATCTTGTGTAGGTCACTAATCTCATTGATGAGGGCTCCAACCTCATGATACCAGCTCTGCCCAGAAGCCTTACTTACTATAATACCATCACCTTTAGGAATTAGAATTTCAACATAAGAATATAGGGGGTGGGGACACAAACATCCAGACCATAGTGCCAGTCTTGTTGATGACCATGACTTTCTAAAGCCCTTATACTTGGAACATGCTACAAGTAGTCTGATTATACCTGCTGTAGACAGGTGCCTTAGTCACCATGGCCTAGGCAGTGTGGACAAGAGAATGACAAGAATGGCTTGCAGAGCAACTTTAATGACCAAAGTCATGCTGAACCATCCATTGGCCCTCTTAATGCGCTTCACATCGTTCTGCACAGTGTGCACTTCATATATAATATTTCCATATGTTCATTGTTTATCCGTCTTCACTACTAGTCCATATATCCTGGGGAGGAAGGGATCACGTGTGTCAAATCTCTCACAGTGTTCCTGGGGTCTGGCACATAGTATAACACAATAAATATTTTTTTTCTTAACATTTTATGTTGCCATTTGTGCAGTGAATGTATTTTGCTTTTCCATAGACTTGCATAGCAGTTTTTAATGTATATCTTGTCCACCACAGATTCCGTGGAAATCGATAGCTGTTACGTAAAAAAGAGGTGTGGAGGCAAATATGTTTGAGTAATGCTGCTTAAAATAAGCAGGTTTCACTGCCTCAGGCCTTGTTATACCATTAATGTGTTAATACAGTGGTTGTCAAACTTCACTGAGCATCAGACTCACCTGTGTTTTAACAGATCAGGGACTCTACCTCCAGAGTTTCTGATTCCCTAGGCTGGGGATGGGCCTGAAAATTTGCACTGTTACCAAGTTTTCAAGCGAGGTTGGTATGTTTTGTCCAGTGGCCACATTTTCAGAATGACTGTACAAGTGCATTTTTGACTCTTGGAGAAAAGATACAGTTTTCACCAATTCCCAAACTATACAACTAAAGGGCTCCTTAAATCAAGAACTCTGGCTAACTTTAGGATGTGCTGACCTAGTTCATACTTACGTGTCAATGAATTATAAATTAATGCATGCACATTATAAAAAGGACATGTAGGCAGAAAACGATCTAAAGCACAAATAACGTGTTGCTGCTGGTAGAATTTAGACCTCATTCCAAAATAGTGACATACTCTTTGGGTGGAGTATAAAAAAAATCACCTACTCCTCCTAGTTATAAAGTGGGGTTGATCACAATGCTATATTGCCTGGGAAAGCACTGTTTATAACTCAAATCGTTGACTTTATTATTGTTTCAAGCAACCCTGATGCTTTGTATCTGCAGCTGTTCTAGTTTAAACACACATTGCTTGGCCCTGACAGCATGCAGCTTTTTGCCTCTTGGACTCTCCTGTGACTTGAAATGTGATATCCATAAGTCTGCTGAATTCCAAGTATTTGAAAGAACAGATGAGGACCTAAAGGAATAATCAACTCTTGCTGGTATTGTTCCAAAAGGCAATAGATTTATGTGTATTGATACTTCAATTTATATGTTTTGCTGTGTTAGAATGAAGAGCTGCATCTGGGTCTTTAGGTTTAGGGAAGTGTTTGGAAGGACAGCAGCGACTGTAGGATAGCCCAGTCCTGGGCGCAGTTTTATGCTTTTAGGGATATTATTAATCACGCAGCTTGGCACTTATTAATTTCCTAGATGTTCTGGGTGACACACAAAACGTAGAAGGCATATTTCTTGCCCTCATGGGCAAGGTCTTATCATTTGGGAAGCAAGACAGACGCATGAAGTAATTAGAGCAGAGATTTCCAAATGTATTTTCACAGGAGCTTAAGCAAATAAACAAACACTCAGATTCCCAGGGCCCATTCTAGACCTACTAAATCAGATATTGAAAGGGTGCTACCAGAGAATATGTAGTTTCCATAAGCTCTCCAGTTGTTGCTGATGACCAGGTAGCCTGGAATCCATTGGGTTTCATTAAAATGCTTGACTATGACAAGATGTTGTCTTGTACACTATTGCTAGAAGTTCTTCCTAGTCTAGATGTCCTATTTGGTAGAGTCTGTCCTATTCAGTCTTGTTCTCTTATTGGTCAACAGACCAAAAGGCAGGAAAGCTGAGCAAAGCTCTTTTAGTTCAGCTACAGAGAGCTGCCTAGTCTAGAGAGGGTGAGCTACAAATAGAGCTAAGAGACAATGACTGACTTGTCACAAAGCAAGGTACTGTGACAGAGGAAGCCACCAGTGGTGCCACTCCAGAAGAGTGGCCGGGGTTGGTTTACTCACTTAACAAATATCGGGGTGCCTGGGTGGCTCAGTCTTAAGGTTAAGCATCCGACGTTAGCTCAGGTCATGATCTCCTGATTCATGAGTTTGAGCCCCACGTGGGGCTCTGTGCTGACAGCTCAGAGTCTGGAGCCTTCTTTGGATTCTGTGTCTTCCTCTATTTCTGCTCTTCCCCCACTTGCACCCTATCTCTCATAAACAAACAAACAAACAAACATTAAAAAGGAATCTTAAACATTTATCTAGAACTTACTTTGTGTGGTCCTGTGCAAGGTACTGGGAATATCAGAAGCAAAACATTGTGGCCCCTGTCATCACAGGCCTTATGATTAGTGGAGATGTACACAGGAATAAGCAGTCATGGTCTTCTTTTCTCCCTCTAAAAAAATTGTGGCAAAATACACACAACATAAAATGTGCCATTTTAACCCAATTCCAATTGTACAATGTCCAAGTGGCATTAAGTTGATCTGCACTCTTGTGCAACCATCATCACCACCCATCTCTGGCACTCCATTCTCCCAAACTGAAGCTCTATTCCCATTTAACAATAATTCCCTATTTCTCCCTCTCCCAGCCCCTGGCAAACCACCATTCTACTTTCTGTCTCTGTAAATTTGACTACTCTAGGAACCTCGCATAAAGTAGGATGATGTAGTATTTGCCCTTTTGTGAGTGGCTTATTTCACAAAGCCTAATATCTTCAAGGTTTACCGATGTCATCGCATGCATCCAAAGTTGCATCCTTTTTAAGGCTGAATCATATTCCACTGTTGGGCATTTACCAAATTTAGTTTATCCATTCATCCCTCAGTAGACAGGAGTCCTCTCCACCTATTGGCTATTGTAGACAATGTTGCTGTGAACATTTGTATACAAGTCTCTCTCCTGACCCCTGCTTTGCGTTCCTTTGAGTAAATACCTGGATGTGGAATTACTGGGTTATATGGTCATTCTATGTTTACTTGTTCAAGGAAGTAAGCCCCTCACCATGCTTTCCCCTGATCATTCTTCAGTCCATTGCCCCGGTAAAGAAAAGCTACAATGCTGCATTTTTGCCTCCAGTATAAGAAATCAAGACAAGATTTTAAACCCAAGGTCAGGTGGCCTCTAATGTGTCCCTGTGAATCACAGTTGTTCCATCTTGGTACCGTCTTCCATGATCCTATCACCATGCTCCAGAGAAAAAGCTGATGATTTTAGAGAACTCTAACTCTGTTAAGGTTGAGCAAAGGCCTGGGGCATAGGCACTGGGGAGTTCTCAGCTCAGCTTTGCCCCATATTGAGCAGCAGCCCCGGGCAGGTCATTAACCCCCACAATTTTCTGTATCTTCTGACTCCCTGAAATGATTATAGCAACCTCCCTTTGGAGCTGGTTGTAAGGAAATGCATCATGATAGAGGAAGGTGTGTTTCCAAAGCCTTTTGCTGGATGTTCACTTGGCTGCAAAAGACTTGGATTTGACTTTCTGGCTCCTGTGTCTTTGAGTCCATATCTAGAGCTATGATCCTCAAGTACGTCACTCCCACGAATCCCTTCCTGCTCTGTAAGGATTGAGCACTAGCCCTTGATGTTCAGCTGTAGTCCTTGTGCTAAAACTTCTGGTCTGTGGATAATTTTTTTCTTCCAGATCTTTGGGGAGAAGATAGAAAGGCACCTATAGGAGAAGAGTTTAAGATGTCCTGCCATCTCTCATTTTCCCAAAGTATTCAAAATTGAGCACAAATACTATTAAGAATGTTGCTTCTATTGCCTTCAGCTTCCTTCCGTGTGTGTGTATGTGTGTGCATGTGAGCAGTGTTGCTGTCTTCATATGAGTTCTCTGTTTTTTCCACACCATCCCTCTCTGATGCACAACTTAACACTTCTTTGCATCTTTCAGGGAAATTCCAGTCACACAGAGAACATTAGAGAGGAATTCAGATGCTACTAAAGATTTCGTACGGGAGCCAGAGTGAGGACATCTTCTGTAGCAAAGACCTTGATGTTTGCATCAACTCTATCTTCCCTACTAAGTCAGTTCGTCCCCTCCAAATCACACTGGGGTTTGCCCCTGTTCCTCTGCCTTTCTCCCCTGGCACACCCAAGGTCTCTTTTCTAACCTCTCCCTCCTGAATTTTACCTCTTTCCTCTCATATTGTCCCTCTCTGCCACTCCCCATGTCATTCAGAGCAGCTTAATTTCTCCAGCTTCCAACTCAAAGAAAGGGCTTTTCCATCTGCATCCTCTCTCTGAGGGTAGTGGTAGATTTTATACATTTTTCTTTTGTACATGTAAAAATGGAGCTATGCAACACTGATTATTTTTCTTCAGTTAAGAATTTTTGAAGATATCCTGGGGCGCCTGGTTGGCTCAGTTGATTGAGTGTCCAACTCTTGATTTTGGCTCAGGTCATGATCTCACAGTTCCTGAGATCGAGCCCTGCATTGGGCTCTGCTCTGACAATGCAGAACTTGCTTAGGATTCACTCTTTCCTTCTCTCTTTCTCTGCCCTTCCCCCACTTGCACACACGTGCACTCTCTCTCCCCCTCAAAAATAAATCAACTTAAAAAAAAAGAACTTTTAAAGATATCCTGTATAATATCTTGATATAAATATGTGCTGCTTCCTTTTTGGGAAAAAAATGCATGCTGGTAGAAATCCAAGACATCCCCCCAAATCTTCACCCTCTATGCATGCCCTATGTAATTTCCTCTGTTTCAGTGAGGGAAGAACTTATAGTATATGATGAGCTCTCCCCGCCATAAACGTGTTATGTTCCACCATCTAAGGGAATTTGCAGAGGTAAGGTGGGTTGCTAATCATCTGGCTCTGAGTTGATCAAAAGGGACATTATCTGGGTGGGCCTGACCCATTCTCAAGGGCACCTTGATTTTCTTAATCTTTTTTAATGTTTATTCATTTTGGGGAGAGAGAGAGAGAATGAATGAATGAATGAATGAATGAATACAGGGGAGGGCAGAGAGAGATGGAGACACAGAATCCAAAGCAGGCTTTAGGCTCTGAGCTGTCATCACAGAGCCCTAAGCGGGGCTCAAATCCACGAATCGTGAGATCGTGACCTGAGCTGAAGTCGGACGCTTAACCAACTGAGCCACCCAAGCGCCCCTCAAAGGCACCTTTAAATTGAAGTATGGAGGTCAGAGACTGGAGGTGTGAGGGGGTACAGGAAGGGACCACATGGCAAAGAACTAACGTAGCTTCCAAGACCCGAGAGTAGTCCCCAGCAGTTAGAAAGCAAGACATCAGTAACCTCCATTCTATAGCTACAAAATGCTGACTTCCCCCACAACCACCTGAGTTGAAAATTATCTGAATCTCAGAAAGGGACACAGCCCAACTTAGTCCCAGACTTGTGAGACCCTGGAAAGTGAACCCAGTTCTGTGCCTGGATTTTGAACTTCGAGAATCGTGAGATAATAAATGGGTGTTGACTTCAGCCACTAAACTTGTAGTAATGGGTAACACAGCCATAGATGATTACTAGGTGCCCTTTATTTGGGGCTGGTTTTCTTTTCATTGCGCTTGTTAAAATAGTCTCACCTTTTTGAAATGATGGTGGTAGTAAAGGAGAGGTTTTTATATGTTTAATAAAAGGTTCTTTCTTTGGCAAAACAAAAAGTTGATCTGTCCAAGTCAGCTCTCACCTGCCTTCTATGGCTTGACTGTGAACAGTTATATCACCAAGTCTAGGAATCAGAGTGAAATGTGCCCCCCTTCCGTCACTGGAGGTATCCCCTTTTCCAAGGCTCACTTCAACTCAACTTTTTCACCAGGGTTCCTAGGGATGTCCTGCCCCTGAGACATCCCCTTCTTCCTAGCAGTGAGTTCTTAGAACCTGTGCCCAAGTAATGACTTTGATTTTGTTGTCAAGGTGGCTTTGAATCCTGTGTCCTTCTGTGCTCTCCACTTTTTGTCTTGCCTTCCCAGCTAGGGGCCTGAGGGCACGACTCCAGTGTGTAGCTCCTGTGTCCCCACTGAGCCTAGCCAAATGCTCCATACACAGTCGGTCCTCCACACACTCATGCATGGATTGATTTTACAAGTCAAGGACCAGCACTCCCTATTAATAAAGTCAGTCAACTCACCTTTTGATTCTTCACCCGCTCCTGTGTTTATAGATATCACCTGCTGTATTTGGCCCCATCTTTGCTAACGAAAAAAAAAAGAAGAAGAAGAAGAAGAATGAAAAAGAAAAGACCTCTGGGCATAAATCCCTCTTTCAGAGAGAGAAATAATTTGAGCAGCAGCTGGTCCGTGGCATTAAAGATTGAATGACTGTAATGTGTTCAGACCATGGTTGGCTTGTTAGGAGTTCTGTGTAAGACAAGAAATAACCTGAGAGCCACAGGCCTCGGACACAGCAGGGAAGGGGATTGTCAGTGGTGGTGTCCTTCCTTGAGGCAACCTGTTATAATTCCTGGGCCGTTAGCACAGACACCCTTCAATAGCTTCTCATTAACCGCAGGAAAACATCGACCATCTCTGGTACACTGTGCTCTCAGCCCCTTGCAGCCTCATCCCCACTGCTGTCCTTGTGCGGGCTTCTCATCTAGTTTCGCTCACCTGCTGGCGGCTCTTCTGTGCCCTGGGGTTTCCTTCCCCTCCAGATTTGGTCTATGCAGTTGCCTGTTCTGGAGCGAACGTTCCTACAGCCCCTTCCCGCAATCTGTGCAGTTTTCCTTCAAGATGCCCGTCAAATGTCACCTCCACACACCCTTCCCTGACTTCCCCGGGCAGTGGACTTCTTCACAAACATGTACCGAATACGCTCCCTGCGCCAAGCACTTTATAGGAGTTATCTTACGTAGTGCTCACAACAGCTCAGGAGGCAGACGTTATCCTCATGTTTACAGAGGATGAAGCCAGGTGTTTAGGAGTTACCTGCCCGAAACCCCTGCTTATCATGACAAGGCCCTTTGCCTTGCCTCCATGCTATGCTGCCATCTAAGTCCCCAGAGCTTATGCCTGGGCTATGGGGGAGCTCTCATGACTTCCTGTCACTGTTGATTCAAATATTTCTCCCCAGTTGGTCTTTGAACTTCAGGAAGATCAGGATCACATCCCCTCCATCTTAATACACACCTCATAAAATATGGGACTCGCCTGAGCTTCATAAATGAGCGGTCGGAAAAATAGCAAGAGGAAACAGGTACGAAGGAGAGAAACATTTAAGAGAAATTCTCATCTACTCAGAATTAAATTTTCTATGGTAAGGCCAATCACTAATGGCCACATTAGAAGGGTCTGCCTTCCTTCCGCTTTTGTTTCAAAGAAGGGAAAAGGAAAATTGCAAGAAAAAGCCACACACAGAGCAGGGGAAATAATGGAGGAAGGAGAGCAAGTCTGCTTCTTGCTCCATAATATGGGTTTTATTGGATCATCGATGTTTAATATGCTTATTTAATAAATATTGGATGAAGTTCGCGATCTGCCACTGTGGGCATTCAGAGCAATGGTTTTAAGATATTCCGCTCCCAAAGCTCATTTTCACAAACTTTCTGCCTTATGGTGTCATATATAACACATGTGGAGAAGAAAGATCTTTTCCTTGAAGCGGAGGCTGGTGGCATTTAATGCTTGGTTTGGTGAATATAAATGGCCAGCTCTCGGGGATGGTGATGTGGGGAGAGAGGAGGGGCACAAGGTAACATTTACATGCTCCTTTATGTTACTGTTGAATATGTAATGAGAGATTATAAAGCCGTACACAGCTTAATAAAAGTTTATCACTGCCCCCTAAACCCTTTTATCTTTTCAGTCTCAATGTTTCTTGACATTCTTTCCTGAATTCAACATTTTACAAGGGCTAAGAGGCATCCGGTAAAAGCAACCTGATGCAGCCATCTCTACATTCTGTGGACTTACACATAGCAGACTTGCGAGCTGACAAACTTTGAAAGCTTTTCTTTTTAGCTCATCTACTTCCTGAGCAGGAATCCACACTTGGTTTTCATTTGCTCAATGCTTCTTGTTCCTCTTGGTTCCCCTTCCTCCTCTGTGTTCACCTTCTCCTTACATCCTCAAAGCATCTCTCGCTTTGAGTCATTCTCTCCTCCTTTTCCATGACAGAGGAAGCTGTGCCCTTCCTTTCCAAGGTCAAGACCTTTGTGTCTGGGGAAGAGGTACAGGTGAAAGCTGAGAGTTCCATGGTCAGGTGCACTGCTTGCACACGGCGATTTTAAGCAGGTCCCGTACTTCTCTGTGCCTTGGTTTCTGCAGAGTTGCAGAGGAGACCATGGACCTTCTCTTGCTTGCCTCCCTGGTCACTGTTGCTGTATATTTCTCCCCAATTAAAAGAGCGTATACCCCCTTGGCAGTAGAAAGACAAACAGGAAACAGTACCGTAATAAAAACTACCTAAAATGTACTCGAGATTCCTTTGTCCTTAGAAAGAGATGACCTTTCTTTGACTCTGGCTCTGTGTCCCGAAGCCATGCTTATTTCTCTGTTTGCACTTCAAGACAAGCCCTTCTTCTCAGTCCCCACTGCCTCCCCACCGATTCCCTTACCCCTTAACCCACTACAAACCCCATTCTTCCTTCCTGTCTTTTCAGAATTGTTCTCTTGAGGGTCACCGATGACCTACTGTTTATATCCAATAGCCTTTATTCCTTTTTCCTTCTTGATGTCCCTGTGGTTTCTTTTTACTACATTGGTCAAATTCTTGTCTTTGAAAGCAGCTATGAACATTTTTGGACATTATGTCCAACTAAGGGCTTCCTCCTTGTTTTTTCGCTTTGGTTTTGTTTTTTGTAAGATAACACACTTCTGGTCTCCCGAGCTTCAGACCATAGCCTAGACTTGGAGTTGCTCATTGCCTTTATTTGCTCACTCCCAGCATCTCCAGGCCCTACTAGAACCTTGACTGCAGTTGTTTTTCCTTCCTCCCCTTCTGCAGACACATTAGTTGTGTTGTGTCTGTGCCCAGCCTCTTAAGATTTATGTGGCCTTTGACCACTAAACTTGTCTCAGCTTTGCCTTCCTCATCTGTAATATGGATAATAATCATAATAGTTTCTACCTCCAAGAGTTATTGTGAACATCAAACAGAGTGGTAGATAATCTTATCTCTTCTTATACTAAGCAGTCCTTTTATCTGCAGCACACTATCCCAACCCTCGGGGTTAGGTTTTCTTGTTTGTTTGTTTTTTTGTTTTACTAGAACAAGAGGTAGTCTTTTCATTTTCAATCCTTTTTGCTATATACATCTTCCACCCCATCCCCCATCTACTGCAAATACTAGACCCTACACACAAATACTAGATCAGTTTTACTACTGTGCAGTGGGGAGGGCTCAGAAAGTAAGATGTTACAACAAGTGTATAGGCTTTGGAGTTGGCAGACCTTAGGTTAAATCCTCGTTCTGCTACTTCTTAGCTAGATAACTTTCGTCTGACTACTGAAACTCTTTGAGTTTCAATTGCCTCAAGTTAAAGACCAAAATATCACAGACGCCCTGCAGAGGTGGTGTAGGAATTAAAAATATCAAGGCCTTAGTACAGAGGTCATACTCAGTAAATGGGAGCAGCAGGATATTAAATCAGTCCCTGTTCTCTTTAACCTAAAGAATGAACTCCTAAAAACTTTGGTGGACAGTCAAGTTCATCTACAGCCAAGCCTCAACCTGACCTTTTAGCTGCCATTGCTGTCGTACCTCCCAGTATCCTCCTGTATGAGCTGCTTGACCCACATAAGGGGCCACATTTTTCTCAGCCTCTGTCCTGCTATTTTTCTTAGTCTTCCTTTCTGGAATCCCAATCTTTTCTCCTTTTCTCTTGACCAGTCCCTCTTGTTCTCCCAGGATGGGATAAAGTCTTACTTCATGAATAAAAAGAAGGGATCTAGACCTTACCATGCCAGTTTAGTTGGAACTTTGTCACATTTAGTGTATCGATGCCTTACATTAGCAAATGATTTTATAGTATTTGACATTATTTTTTAAATGACCAGTTTTTAAGTCATTTTTTTAAACATTTATTTATTATTTTTGAGAGAAACAGAGTGCCACTGGGGGAGAGGCAAAGAGAGGGGGAGACATAGAATCCGAAGCAGATTCCATCCAGGCTCTGAACTGTCAGCACAGAGCCTGATGTGGGGCTCAAATCCACGAACCGTGAGATCATGACCTGAACTGAAGTCGTATTAACTGACTGAACCACCCAGGCGCCCCTTGACAACATTATTTTAGAATAGTATTGTATATACACCTCTCTCTCTCCCCCCACCCTCCCTCTCTCTCTCTCTCTCTCTCTCTCTCTCTCTCTCTCTCTCACACACACACACACACACACACACACACACACACACTTTTTTTTTGGATGGATTTTTCTTTGTTGCCTGTGTTTCCTTTATAATGCCGAGACGGATGTTGAGCAGTTACACACTAAAAGCTTAGTAAACTCTCATTGGTGATTTCCTAGGTTGCTTTTCATGGAATTTTCAGCTTATGTACCATCTGATCCTTAGGACGCACCATTTATTTCTTGGCCCCTGCACAGAACCTTTCCCTCCAAGAGGTTCCATCTGCTTTGCAGAAATTAGCTCATGAGTCATTTCCTTTCCCACCCTCCTTGTAAACTGCAAAAGCAGGTGGGCAGCCCCTCTGGGGGAGGTGGGAAGTAAGGGTCAGATGGAGCACTGGGGAGTTGAAAGTAGGCTCAAGTTAGTCAAATCCTGGTTCAGATTATCATCCCCCAAGGCACATTGAGAAATGAAGCAGGGAGATCTCTCTATAGTGGAAAGAATAAGGTGCTTTGGAGCCAGACAAGACTGGGCTCAGATCCTGACTCTGCCTGTTGTGTACTTTGAGACCTAGGGCGAGTTGCTCATCCTCTCTGAATCTTTGTTTATCAATCTAGAAAGTGAGAGTAACAATATCTGCCTACTGGACTGTTGTAAGATGCGAGAAATTGTATAAAACCTCACACTGCTGTAAGATGCGAGAAATTGTATAAAAAGCTCCTAGCATGGTTCTTGGCCCAGCATAGACATTTAATACAATTATTCTTCAGTCCCAGAGGTGTTTGGAATGCCTCCCAGAGAGAGCGCTGCCGAAATTATGGATGCATGTGCCAAACACTTGGCGAACAACTTCTCATCTACATTCAGGCCTGTTGTCAAATCATTTTTAAAAGTTGATTATTTTGTTCTTCTTGCTTAACAGGAGGAAAATTTGATAAAATACACCTGTGAGTTAGGGCTGTTTTTGTTATTTCCTACCTGACAGCCAGAAGAAAAAGTCTGAAAATTACCTTTGTCCCTTTACTTTGAATTTTCAAGAACTGATCAATTTTTATGCTCCCTAAAGAGAGGAAAGTTCAATAAGGCAGTCTGGAATTTGGCTAATATTTTTTAGTCAGGCATTCAGAATGGACCTTGATAGGATGTTTGTTTCACCTTCGTCTATTACATTCACCTTCTTAAAGTGACTTAGGGAAATGGAATGTGGAAACATTGTACTATGTGGGGGGCCAGGGTGGCACCGAACTTGCCCACATCCTACCTGAGTGAGACACGTTCGTGAGGAGGCCTTTAATTTCTCACCATTTCCCCTCAAAATGATTAGCATGATCATTCAGCCTACCAGATTTATTAAGCATTTCTTCATATAAAATTAGTGTACATCGGGACGCCTGGGTAGCTCAGTCGGTTAAGCCTCTGACTTCACCTCAGGTCATGATCTCGCGGTTTGTGAGTTCGAGCCCCGCATCGGGCTCTGTGCTGAGAGCTCGGAGCCTGGAGCCTGCTTTGGATTCTGTGCCTCCCTCTCTTTCTGCCCCTCCCCGACTTGCTCTTTCTCTCTCTCTCTCCCTCTCTCTCTCTCAAAATAAATATTAATTTCTTTAAATATTATAAAATTAGTGTACATATATAAAATGACTTCAAAGAACTGTAGTACTCTGGGAGTATATACAACATAACAGCTATTTTTTCCTACCCATTTTTATAAACTGAAGAAGAGCATAGTAATAAAAACAGCAACAGACATAGGTGTTTTGTGCTTTGTAGCTTAATTAATTTGAGCCTCAAAAATCCTATGAACTAGGTTGTTTGTTTTTCCTTTTATGAATAAGCACAGGGAGGCACAGAGATATGAAGTTACAATTGACTGAAGTCTCCAGTTATAATCAGAGGTATTAGTGTTCATATGTGGGCAGTCTGTCTCCAGAGTCCATGAACATAATGGCCATACAGAGAAACTTCATATTCTGTGACTTACTCATTCCTTCCTGTAGTACATCTGTATTAATCATCTACTGTGTGTCAGGTGGGGCAGACCATGGTGGGGTGAGGGCTGGGGGGCAGGTGGTGCTAGGGGGAACTGGAAGGGCTTGCTTCTTGCTCTCATGGAGTTCATAGCCTGGTGGGTAGGTAAATACACATGTGAATGAGGAGGTAACTAATTGCACATGGAAATGGATAAGTGTTGTAACTAAAACCAGCAACCATTGAGATGGAGAATGAAGGATCAAGGGAGACCTCTCTCTGAATTGGACGATCAAGGAAGACTTCTCGGAAGGGGTGACGTTTAATCTAAGATGCAAGAAATAAGGAGGTAGCCTGACATATCTGTGACACCTCAACTTTGTTGTTACATAGAAGCCCAGGGCAGAGAGAAGACCAAATCTAACACATTACTTTAGACTAAAAAGGGATTTCATCCTTTAAACCCAGCAAGGCAGACAAAACATCCTGCAACAGGATGGAGGTGGAGGGTTTTTTCCTCACAGTTAAAATCTCGAATTTCTTGCAGTAGCTGCACAGTCCTATCCCATTTACCTCATTCTTGAGCCTTCTCAGTGTGGACAACAGATGTTGTCTTTGCTGGCCAGGACATTCACAATGGATTTCTCATAGGTTAGTCTCCTGGAACTGAAGCTAGAAAACTGAGTAAAGGAAGCCTTTTTTAATAGAAGCAAGTACCTTAGCAAAGAGCTTGGGACTCAGATATGATGAATACAGAACATAGAGTTCAAGGATGGAGGAATATGGGCTGCTTCCTTAAAATGGGCCTGGATGAGAGAGAATACCGCTTCCTTTGGATTTAGGTCATGCAGAATTTGTGACCTTTCAGAAAGGCTAACAAACATTGCTTCGCAGCACATGTCCTCCTTAAGAGTATAATATGGCATCCTGGCAGCCCCTTTTTCTGCTCCCACGATTTTTGAAAGAATATTTTAAATACTTTGAGTAATTTTAGTATTAAACTGTGCCCAAGAACTGAAGGGACAACCCATTATTAGAGGACTCCACACACGTTTTTCATTACAGTTTTCTAAAGCGAGGTGCTTGTAGGTTTCTACCACCCACCACTTTTAAATGCTTCACTGATTCTCTTTCTTGAATTTATAAACTCAACCTATAGAAACAATTTTAAATGTCTATCAATAGGGCATTAGTTAAACTATTAAAATTCCATACAATTTAATAATATGTGTCTTTTGAAAAGAATAAGCTAAACCATCAGATAACATCATAAAAGGATATTCCTGATGCAAAGTTGACAGGAAATAAAGGTTACAGAAGAGGGGCCAGAATATCACATACAGTTTCTGTAAAGGACTGGATAGTAAGTATTTCAGGCTTTGAAAGCCATATGGCTTCTATCACAACTTCTCTTCTGCTGCGTTGGCGTGAAAGCAGCCACAGACAATACGTAAACAAATGAATGTGGCGGTATTCCAATACAACTTTATATATGAAACCAGGCAGTGGGCCCGCGGGCTGTGGTTTATAGACCTTTATTATACACTATGGAGAGTGTGACATAATTTGTTATTAAATAGTAATTAAATATTTGGAAGGCTGTCTACCAGATTGTTTAATGTTGATTAACATTGTTGATTTTAGGAATGGGAAAATGGTGTGATATAAGCACTTGATAGCTTCAAATAAACAATAATTGATTGCCCTTATAATCATCAGAAACAATGAAGATACTTCAATTTTGAAGAAAAAAATTCAGACTTTTCACTCATTCTGGGTGGTTCAGCCCAAATAAATAATCTTTAACTATATTCTTACTATGGCATTAGAGCAGTTGCTGGTGTTTTATTCATTGGAGACAGCAACCAGAAGTATAAAATTAAACTAATTAAATTTACACAAGAACAGAACATAATTACCCTCAATCATGAACAAGTTTTCAGTCTTGAAGAGTGTTTGGATATCAAGTGAAGTTCTGGCTTTAGTTATACTCTGATCTTGTATTCTAGACAAAGATAAACGTTGATGCAAATCCTTAGGGAAAGCAAATTTTAAAATATAACAAAACCTGAGGAATATACCTGGTCTGGTATTTCTCAGCAACCTGAATTTTGCATTATCAGAGCATTGGCCATCTTTTGCATATTGCACTAGATTAGAAGGTACCCTTACTTGCTTTTATCAAATTACATTAATAAACACAACTGAAAGAGAAGGAAGATTAACCATCTGTTTTGAACACAATTTACATTTGAGATACATCGTCCAAGTCGAGTTGATACGATAGGACGATTAACATGTAGTGTAGGTTAGAGGTTATTTTAATGAAAATGGAAGCAGAAACTCAACTTGTAGGCATTGAATGACCTACCCTCTGTGTGACTCCAGAATACCAGGGTAGACACTACCCCCATCTTGTAATGTTTCTGTAACTGTGAAGTCTGCATTCTGTGGATTTTCAAAATCAGTTAAATGAAGCAAAGCTATGGTTTCTAATTTACTCCTAATTAGAGAAAATTCTTTTTAAAACTTTCAACTAAAATAGCTTTGTATTTTCAAATGCAGAATCATGGGTTGGCAAATATATATTTAGTAAATATACATCTCATTATTTATCAAGTTACTAGAAAGAAATGAATTCTTTTCCTATTTTAGGGAGATTACAATCATTCCATTATCTCCCCACAGTTACAATGAACTCTCCATTAAACATCACTGGGCATTTATGTTTTTCCTCCTTTTTTTTTTTTCTTTTTTTTTTCAACGTTTTTTTTTTTTTTTTTTT
>NW_026057577.1:105021501-105059413 GCF_023721935.1 Panthera uncia | reverse complement strand
AGAAAGAAAGAAAGAAAGAAAGAAAGAAAGAAAGAAAGAAAGAAAGAGAAAAAGAGAAAAAGAGAAAAAGAAAGAGAAAGAAAGAAAGAATTTAAAAATATAAGAATTAAATCTGTGTACTCACTGTATACAGAATAAAATCCAGAACTCTCTTTTGGTATTCCAAGTACATAATGCTTTGATCTGTATCCAACTTTTCAGCCTCCTTCCTCACTATTCATACCAGCTACATGTGTCTACTGGCATTTGGGGCACAAACTTGGACCTTTTCTACTTCTTTGCCCTTGGTTCATGCTATTTCTTCACTATTGATGCTTTCCCCCATACCCATTCCCCTTTTGACATATTAGCCTTGTTTTAGCACAAAATTCAAACACACCACCCTCCAGAAGCTTTTGGAGACACCCTAGTTAATTCTTTCCCTCAAAACTATCTTGAAGATATTACTTTATTATGGCACTTACTTGCTTTTATGCCTCCATCACTTTGTGAGGATTCAGAGAACAGGAGATTTGTCTTACTCATCGTTTGAGCCCTTCCACTGAAGTTCTAAGTGATTACACATAAACATCATCCACAAAATGTTGGTTGTATTCACCCGAACTTAAAATTACATAGCTCAGTAGCTGTTGACATTGTCATATAGAGTGGCTCCCCCCAAATATCTCCCAAACAACCTAAGACAAAACTGAGTTTCTTCTTACTGTGGGAAAGAAGAGTACTACCTTGAAAGAGTCTTCATATCCTCACTAGTTGGGAAAAACAAAGTGGAGACATTTATGTTACCTAATGTCTACTTTTAAGTATGAATTTCAATGTGGGGAGCTTAGTTAGGATTGGGTAAGAATCATGATATGGTAGTTTGATATTGATGGACACAGTATAGTGAGCATTTTGAAGGGACACATTCAAAGGGTATTAAAATATAAACTTGTTTAATATTTTTTATCTATTAGAGGGGTGCCTGAGTGGCTCAGTCGGTTAAGCATCTGACTCTTGATTTTGGCTCAGGTCATGATCTCACAGTTCATGAGTTTGAGCCTCATGTCAGGTTCTGCACTGGCAGTGCAGAGTCTGCTTGGGAATCAATCTCTCTCTCTCTCTCTCTCTCTCTCTCTCTCTCTCTCTCTCCCCTTCCCCACTTGTATTGTCTCTGTCTCTCTCAAAATAAGTAAATGCTAAAAAACAAAACAAAACAAAACAAAAGATTTTGTTTTTCTGTTGGAGAGTTGATGGGTCGTCAGAATGCAACATAAAATAATTCATTATATGTATCTTCTTGGGCGAGCTTTTTCTGAAAGAGTAAAGTTATATTGATGAAGACAGTATAATAGTAGGATCATGTTAATGTGGATAGTAAGCTGTGTAGGAGGTAGATGGCTTCTTTCTTCACATCAAGAAAAATTTGCCAGGCATCCAGTAACAGTATTTTAAGGATAGATTTTAGATGAAAGTGAACAGAAATAAAACATCCAAAGCTTCTTTATTGTTTCATCATCCTATGTCTCTTCCAATAACCAATTGCCTCATTCTTTCAAATGAGACGAAACAGCTGGAGCACTGTCTTCTGATTCCAACACATAGTCCCTACTAGGAAATTTATATTCACCTGTTTTTAGAACTTTCAATATGCCCCTAAGGTTCTTAATGTTGGAGAATAAGACAGAATGATAAAGTATGGAGAATTCGGGATTGTGTCAGGGATGGTAAACAAGCTTATTTTGCATATCAGTATTGAGTTCTTAGAGGGTTCTTCTGAAAGAATTCTGAGGCCAGGTCTGGGCTTACCAGAAATAGCAGTAATGATTGATTAATAATATCTGCCATGAGCACAGTAAGGCAAGTGTCCACATGCTAAGTATTTGCCATTTCTGGGTTACTGAGTTGAGAAGACTATATTGCTGTTTCATCCTATTCAGACTTCTTGTTTGGTTTTGCTTCAAGTTTTGCTTCCTCTTCTTCCTAATAGAGCCATCCCAAGTAGACTCTAGGTCTTTTTTTGCCAAAATCTTTGGATGAAAGCTCTGGTGGGATCCATAAAAGTGCAGGTATTATTTCAGAGAAGTAAAATAGTAAAGTACCATTCAGCCAGAATATACTCAGTCAATGAAAATCTCCAGAGAATTGGGGTAAATGCTAAGAATATTCTGACAGGGATACAAGACTAAAAATAATACCTTCATACTTCCTAACCACTGAGAGGCCCACATATGGGGATGTGACCCAAACCAGCCAAGAAAACCCTTCCCTGGAATGGTATAATCTGGTGTTAGTAAAAGAAACTATCTTCTTACTTCTGCAGTTGCTAAGTAGGGTTGTTGGTTTAAAAGCATGAAACTGTTGCAAGCAATGCTTTTCCCCACAACTAGCCCTGTATCTGATGTCTGGAGAAATCCAATGTGAAGAAGGAAAAATTGAGACTAACTCAGAGAAAAATCACACAGAAAGCAAGAATGACAGAAACTGGAGGATATTATGTGAACCTTGAAGATCGCCCTACTCCCAGACTTTTCAGTTATGTCAACCAAAAAATTCCTTTTGTGTATGCCAGTGTCTGAGTCATTTCAAACTAAAACACTCCTGACTAGGATTCATTAAACCCAGGTCTAATGATCATTCTCAAATTCCAGACACATGCATAATTTTGTGGTTCCTGGGGCATCCTCCTCTTCCTTGCAGTCCTATACCAATATGCCATACATTTCATAAACAGAGACAAAGTTTTTCACTTCACTTTGTACACACAGATTTTATACCAGTCAGCTATATCTCTTGTATTGCATGGAACCCAGACTAAAATTCAAAGAAATTCACAAGAGGCCAAATATACCCTTTAGTGATGCCTGCATCAGAGTGGATAGAATAAGAGAGAAATAACACTAAACTATTTGGGGAGATGAAAAAGTAGAAAACTATTCACATGATCCCTATTAAACTCTTTCACACTCTTAAAATGTTCTGGGGTTCTATGATAATAGAAATAAAAAATTCAAAAATCATCAAATCTTTCTGGAGAAAAATAAATTTCTTGAAAAGAAAGACTACAGGAAGAGCACCTATCTCCTAATAACTGTGTTACTTAAATTGACCTCTAGAGGTCACGTCTAGCCAATGCGATCCTCTTCTGATAATGCAAATGTTTCACTGGCCTCTTTAGTGTCTTGCAAACTGTTTCCTGGAGCACCTGGGGTACTGGTGAAATGCAGCAGGGACTTCATCAGGGGGAAGGAGATGATAAGGGACAGATTTCAGGCTATATCTTTCATCAACCAGAATCTTATTTTAAAATTATCTTCTGTGTGCTGGTCACCCAGAGAAACCTTATGTGCAAAAAGGTTTTCACTGCTTAAACACTTAGAAGCTAAATGCTTTTAACTATATAGATAGCATGAATCCAAGTATTGAGTTCTTAGATATTGAGGATCTTAGACAATGGAAGAAGGTATCAGTGATTTCCCATATACAGAGGTAACCTCTAGTACTCAAAGTTGTGTGCAATGTATTAATCTAAAAGGATCATCCTTTTTGCCAATTCTTTATTAGAAAATTAGTTTCTGTTCATCTTACTCTTCAGAGCATGCACCGACTGATGAGCACTGTTTGTTAGAAAGTAAAATAAAGTTTGAGGTTTCAGGGTAGTAGTGCTGCCTCTGGGGTTTAATAACTTGGACTTCTCAGACAGTCTCAATGTGAAATTCTACCATTTGAGATCAAAAGTTCACCATACAAATAGATCTCTATTGTTGCAACACAGAGACCCCCATATGCAAAGTAACATTCCTTCAAGACATCCCCTTTACATATGATCAATAATTCAAAACACACCTGTGCTCGCACTATGGTGCAAAGGACACATAAAAAAAGACTATTAAGAAGCACTGGTAAAATAAGGATATAAATGTATTGTGACTTTATAGAATTATTCCCTAACACATCAAAGACTAACACTGTTGTGACCTTGTTAATTTTATAATTCTGTCCTTTTCCATAACCAGAAAAGGCCTCAAAAGAGTGAAGACCTCTAATTCTTTCTCCTCCTCTCCATCTTCAAAGTGGGATTTCTTTTTCTTTTTTGCAGTTAGATTCCATTCTTCTGCTTGAGGTAGTAAGTTCAGGGAATTTTCAGAGAAAAAGCTACTCAAAAGAATATAAATGTCAAACACATGTAAATTTCTCCTGCTCCATTTTCCCCCAACTCAGGAATGTCCTTTGTTTTCTCTTGGTATGTTTCAGCTGGCTGACATCTCTGGATGAGGCAGCATCTTTACAATGTAATGACAATCAGTTACCAAAAATGTGCAGGCACTGATAACGGAATTCAGAAGGGTCAGAAATGAGTGGAAGAAAATAGGCATTTCAAACAAGTGCACTGCAGCTGCTGCTGACCTTGGCTTAAGATTGCATCCAAAGCATTTATTAATTTTCTGTTGTAAAATAGAGGGAAGCCAAGTGAAATCCTGATAAAAGATCATTCTGGAAAGGAGGGGAGAACACTTTACTGTTTAAATGGTATCCTGCAGTTACATTATTTCAGAAACATCTTTGCTCCCACTTATGTCAGTAGGCCAAGATAAAGGAGTTACTAAGGAGTAGACACGACATGTCTTCAGATTTATACTTTCTTTGAGTATGATCCTATAGTTTTATGGAATTGGGTAACTAAACTGGGCACATGTAAAAAACATGCACCAAAAATTCTGGCAAATTTGTAAATGAACAATTTATCCCACAAAAATGCTTTCTCCAGAAGACAGCAAGTATACAAATATGAAAGCAGCTGTAGCAGCTACCTTTTATTGAATGACTAGTATAATCCGGGTGTTCTTTCAATTCACAAGGACTCTGCAAGCTGGGTAACATTCTCTACCTTACAAAGGAAATATCAAAGGCTTAAATTAACTTGTTCATGGTCAAGCAGTTAATGAGACAGACCTAGGATTTAAAAGTAATCTTTTTTTTACTCTAAAACCAGGAGTCCTAATCTTTATGCCCTCCACTTAAAAATGGAGAACCAGAATGGTGAGGGGTCAGAAGATTATGTCACATGAGCTAAAGAATCTTAGCCATTCAATGTATAAAAAAACAAGAGGGGCCCTGGGTGGCTCAGTCCGTTAAGTGTCCAACTTCAACTCAGGTCATGACATGACCTCATGGTCCGTAAGTTCTAGCCCACATTGCGCTCTGTGCTGACAACTCAGAGCCTAGAGCCTGCTTACAATTCTGTGTCTCCCTCTCTTCCTACCCCTCCCCTGCTCATGCTGTCTCAAAAATGAATAAACATTAAAAAAAATTTTTTTAATTGGTTTAATCTATAAAAAAAACAAAAAACAAAGAGGCTCAATGGGCTTTATAGGACATGTGGGAAAATATCTAAAAGGTCATCATTTGCATGAGAACAGACTTTTTTTTTAATCCGTGTTTTATTAAAAATAAACAAGAATTTGTGGGTGCTACTTCTAACTATGTCAAAGAAGCTGATTCAGACTCTCCTTCTTATATAAAACAATTATAAAAGCTAGAGAAAATAAATAGGGGAAAAAAACAACTGTTTATATTTTATCAGAGAGCAATTAAAGCAGACAGACTTCAATACATCAAGATATCAAAGAAAAAAATATATCGAGAAAATCTTGTATTTGTGGGGTATTTTCCCCCTCCACTTTAGAGAAAATAATAGGGCAGATCAGAAAATAGGAATTAAGAGGTTCTGTCTCACTGGGTTGGGAAGACCAAAGTAAATTAGTTCAAGGCTACCAAGAAAACCAGTATTTAAGAGAAAACAAAAATGTTTCTAGATAATCCCCACTAAAAGTCAAATAATTTGTCACTAGCACAATGATATTAGAGAAATACTAAAAGAAGTTCTTCAGTCAGAGGGAAGATGATCCCTGGTAGAAAAAGAACACTAATGGAGAAATAAATTAAGAGCACCAGAAAGGGTAAAAACTGAGAACAAACTGAGGGTTGATGCAAGGTGGGAGGGAGGAGAGGGTAGGTGATGGGTATTGAAGAGGGCATCTTTTGGGATGAGCACTGGGTGTCATATGGAAACCAATTTGGCAATAAATTTCATATATTAAAAAAAATAAAAAAATAAAAATAAATAAAAAATAAATAAAAATTTAAATTTAAATTTAAAAAATCTTGAAAAAAAATAAAATAAATAAAACAAATAAAATAAAAAATAGTAAATATTGAATATTCAATAAAATACATCTTGTGCAAATAAATTTTATATATACACATATACACATATGCTTGAATGTATTTTATGCATAATTTTAATATGTGACAAAAATAACACAAAAGATAGGAGAATGGTAAATGGAGTTAATATTTTTAAGCTTTGATTTACCCTAGAAGTGGCAAAAGTAAAATTTAAGTTAGAATAAGTAAAAGTTTCATATTGTAATCTTTAAGATAAAACCTAAAGTGAAATAAAGAATTTATAGTTAATAAAAAAATATAGGGAAAAGAGAATATATAAAAATTTTATCAATTTAAAAGAAGGCAACAAGAGCAGAAAAAATATGTGGGGAAAATAGAAAACATAGTAAAAATAATAGATTTAAACTCAAATATATTATCAATTACATTAAACATAAATGGCATAAACATTCAATAAAAATAAACAAATTGGGAAATAAAGAATAAAACTCTACCATATATTACTTCCAAAAGACACACCTAAGATATGAGAACCAGAATGAGTGAAAATAAAAGGTTATATATCCTGAAAATACTAATCAAAATAAGGTTGATATTAGTATACTAATATAACATGGTGATTTTAAGGAAAGAAGTATTAATAGAGGCATAGCTTATAATAGTAAAAGATAAATTCAACTGGAATGTAAATATGTACACACCTAATAACACTGGCTCAAGAGATACAAATCACAAACTTACCAAACTAAAAGGAGAAACAAAAATATATATTTATAGCTTGAAAACAACTCACATCTTTCAGTAATTAATAGAACAAACAGAAAAATAAAAAATAAGATATTTTTGAACAACCCAATAAACTAACTTGACCTAATAGATATGTATATACATAGAACATTCTTCTAAACAACTGCAGAATACATGATCCTTTCAAACAGACATAGTATCTTTGTCCAAAATGGTCCATAAAGCAAGAATATGTCTTTGACCACAGTGAATTAAGTGGAAATTAGTAACCAACAGATAACTAAAAATTCCCGAAATATTTATAAAGTAGCAACTGTTTTCTAGATAATTTATGAGTCAGAGAAGAAATTACAAAGGCAAATTAGAAAATATTATCAACTAATTATGAAAACATAGATATACGACTTTGTGGAACACAGCCAGGGCATACTGGTGGCTCAGTCAGTTAAGCACCCAACTCTTGATGTCTGCTCAAGTCATGATCTCACCGTTCTTCAGATCAAGCTCCGCTGTGCTGTTAGCACAGAGCCTGCTTGGGATTCTCTCTCTATGCCCCTCCACTGTTCATGCATGATCTCTCTTTTAAAGTAAATAAATAAACCTAAAAATAATAATAATTTGTGGAATGTAGCCATAGTAGTGTTTACAGAGAAATTTTGAGTTAAATACACATTTTAGAAAAAAAACCTGAAAAATTATGTAACTGTCTCCTAGGAAACTAGAAAAAAAAACAGCCAATTAAATATTAAAGATAAGCGCAAAAATTAATGAAAGAGAAAACATAATTAAAAAGAAAAATTTGCTTTTCTGAAGAGATTAACAAAATTTATAAATATCTAACAATACTGATTACAAAGAAAAAATTTCAAGAATTTAAAAAGAATATCATTATAGATTTTAGAGATATTTAAAAGATGGTAACTTCCAGCTTTCAGACAAGATGGAAAAGATTTTAAGGGATAATTGTTCTCATCATATATACTAGAAATATAATAATTCCCACCCCTCCCCACCATATTTAAGATACTGAAGAGTTACAGACACAAAGTTGTCTAAAGAAATTAAATAAAGGAGGAGTGTGAGATCTTTCTAGGTGACAGATTATCAGTGTAGTCTTACCCGCCAAATTTCCTCCATGGAACAGTTGCTGAATGTGTGGAAGTGGCATGGAAGCTGAATTGGAAAGCAGAGAGAACATTCTGTAGTTTTATAGTGCTTAGATCCCCAACTTCTACTAGGGGGAGTGGCTTGTAGTATACACAAGGATGGAACAAGTTAATTCCAAAGACATTTGAAAACACAGGTGAAGTGAACCTCACTAAAACTGTAACCCAGCTACAAATCAGCTCAAATTTTGACTGGATATAAAAATTTCCCATTCTCCCTAATTTAATGACAGGGGGAAGTACCTACCCTCTCTTGTAGAGGACAGTATCTACCCTAGGGCTACAGCTTTTTTATTATGAAATTCATGATATACAATAAAAAGTTACAAAAAAATGAAGAAATGGTATGACAGGACTCCAAATTGAGAGAAAAAACTGCCAGTAGAAGCAGATTCACAAATGGCTCAGTTATTAGAATTAGCAAAGACCTTAAAATAACTATTAAAATACATTAAGAGAAAATCATAAAATTAATAAAAAGAAAATTTTAAGAGAAAAATAAAATATAAAATAAGACCAAGTGGAAATTCTTTTTTTTATTAATGTTTATTTTTTGAGAGAAGGAGAGAGAGAGTATGAGTGGGGAAGGGGCAAAGTGAGAGGGGGAGAGAGGATCTGAAGCAGGCTCTATGCTGACGGCAGAGAGCCAGATGTGGGGCTCAAACTCACGAACCAAACCTGAGCCAAAGCTGAATGTTTAACCACTGAGCCACCCAGAGGCCCCCCAAGTGGAAATTCTAAAAGTGACAAAATACAAAATATGAAATTAAGAATTTATTTAATGGATTTAGAGCAGAATGGATGCAGTAAAGAAAAAAATATCATTTCATCCAAGTCATCACAGTCAAACTGGTTAAGTACCAAAGATAAAGGAAAAACTGTTAAATGCAGACACAAAATAAATTCTTGATTGACGACAAAGGAAATAGGCAAATTATAATCAGGACAGCAAGAATAAAAATGATAGCTGACTTCATCAGAAAACAATGAAAGACAAAAGACAGTAGAATTGGTATTTTTAAACTACTAAAAGAAAAAATTTATAATTCAAAAGCGAACTCTATATAAAGACATTTTTAGACAAACAAAAACTGTGACAATATGTTACTAGGTTTTCACCAGGCTGAAAAGGAATAATCTATGATGGCAGCACAGATACGCACGAAGAAATGAACACCAAAAACATCAACTATGTGCACAAATATAAAAGAACATTTTTAAAAAGCCAAAGAAAGTTATTGGCTATTAAAAACCACACTAAGAACAATACATTGAGGGGTTCATAAAACATGTAGAAATAAAATATAGGACATCAATAGCATGATGCGGCAGAGGGAATGGAACCATACTCTTAGAAAGTTTTGACAGGGAGGAGCCAAGATGGCAGAACAGCATGGAAGATTTTTGTGTATCTCGCATCCAAGAAATACAGCCAGACCAACACTAAACCATCCTGCACATCTAGAAAACTAATTGGAGGATTAACACAACCATCTGTACAACCTGAACCACAGAATTCACAGGTACGCGGCGCGGAGAGGTGAACTTGGTGAGAAGGCGTGGGAAGGGAGGTGCTTTTGCGAGCAGAGAGAGGATGGAGACTGGGGTGGGGGAGAATACATGAGAAAGCTCCCCAAAAGCAGCTGGAGAGAAAGTGGAAAATTGGAAACAGCCACAGGAACTAAACTAAAAAGGGAGAAAGGAGAAAGGAGAGGGTTTAAGTTCCATTAAGACCCTAAACAAGGGGAGCACAAAGTCCGCAACTTCGCAGCTCGATACCTGGTGGTGCTCTGGTGGGAAGGGTGAATCCCCAGGAACAGAGTGGGGCCCAGGAGGTTGTCGGGCCATACGGGGAAATGTGGTTCCACTGCTGGAAGCACATTTGGTAGAGACTGTTGAAGCCACCCAGTCCCAGCAGACCCCAGAAGGTGGCCACATTCGCTGATGTTGGAACAAGGTCATTAAGGGTGAAGCCTGGTGCCAGATGTGTGTTGTGATTTTCCATAATACCTGAAAAGCTGCTGCTACACTATCTCGCAAACTTTTTCTGGGGCGGGCTGGCACCTGGCCACAGTCTCGGGGCACCAGCAGCAGCAGGCTCCAGCAAGCGTTCCTGGGAGCAGCCGACATTCGGCCATTGCTCATTTGGCCATTGCTCGGTGAGACTCTCCCGCAGAGGGGCAGAATGGTCAAAGCCACTGTCCTTCAGAAGTAAGAGGCTGGGGAAAACAGCCATATCTGAGACAAAACTCGGGAGAGAGGAACTGCCTGGGACCTGGTCACGGAGAGTGAAGAAGTGGGGAGTGGATGAAAGCTGAAGACAGAGGACGGGTGCATGATTGCTGATCCAGGAGAACAGAGTTCTCAT
This sequence comes from Panthera uncia, assembly GCF_023721935.1. NCBI lineage: Eukaryota > Metazoa > Chordata > Mammalia > Carnivora > Felidae > Panthera > Panthera uncia. The sequence goes on along the minus strand of NW_026057577.1, from coordinate 105,048,964 downwards.
ACTAAAGACTGGGTGGCTGGGTGGCACCATTTTCACCACTCCCACATATGCGCATACACACCTACGAGTGCCACAACACTTCACCCCCGTAGGCTAGCAGCACTATCTAGTGGAGAGTGGAGCTGTTACACTGAGCCCTGCCCAACTGGGCCAACCTTGCTCTTCAAAAACACAAGCCTCACCACCTGCTTAGTTTATGGACTATAAAGTGCTACATAGTCTGACTTCTAGAGGAAAACTAAGTAATTTCAGTCCTACTTCAATCTGTTAGCAGGTCCATCTATTCAATTTTCTTTCTCTTTTTTTTTTCTTTTCTCTTTTATACTTCTTTTCTTTTTCTTGAATACAGAAAGAGAAAAAATTCATTTTTATTTTCAATTTTTATTAAAAATATTCTTCAATTTTTATTACTCTATTTTTTACTTTTGTGTAAATTTTTTCCAATTCTATTTTACTTCCATCATTTTATTTTATTCTAATTCAGTGTATTCACCTTTTCAAATTTTCAAATGATTTGTTTTTTTCTTTTCTGTTTCTTTTTTTCTCTTTTTCATTCTTTTTTTCTTGAATGCAGAAAGAGAAAAACTTCATTTTTACTTTCAATTTCTATTAAAAATATTTTTTAATATTTTTACTCTATTTTTGCTTTTATGTAAATTTTTTCAAATTCTATTTTACTTCCATCATTTTATTTTAGTCTACTACAGTGTATTCACTTTCTCAAATTTTCAAACAATTTCCTTTTTTTTCTTTTTCTCTTTTTTCTCTTTTTCACTTATTTTCATTCTTGAATACAGAAAGAGAAAAATTCATTTTTATTTTTAATTTTTATTAAAAATATTTTTCTTGAATTTTTTACTATATTCTTTACTTTCATGTGTATTTTTTCAAATTCTATTTTATTCACATCATCTCCTTCTAATCTACTTCAGTGTTTTCATTTTTTCAAATTCTCAAAAGATTGCCTTTTTTCTCCTTCCCTCCGTGCTTTGTTTTGCTAATCTGTCAAACCACTTTCAACACCCTGACCAAAACACACCTAGGATCTAGCATCATTTATTCAATTTGTGTGTGTGTGTGTGTGTTTAATTTTTTAATTTTAATATTTTTTTAATTTTAATTTTAAATTTTCTAATTAATTCCTTTCTTAAAAAGGAATTTTAATTTTAAAAAAATTAAAAATTTAATTTTTCTCATTAATTCCTTTTTTCCCTTCAAAATGACAAAACGAAGGAATTCACCCCAAAAGAAAGAGCATGAAGAAATGACAGCCAGGGATTTAACCAACACAGATACAAGCAAGATGTCTGAACCAGAATTTAGAATCACGATAATACGAATACTAGCTGAAGTCGAAAATATATTAGAATCCCTTTCTGCAGAGATAAAAGAAGTAAAAAATAGGCAGAATGAAATTAAAAACGCTATAACTGAGCTGCAATCATGGATGGATGCAGCGGCAGCAAGGATTGGATGAGGCAGAACAGAGAATCAGCAATATAGAGGACAAACTTATAGAGACTAATGAAGCAGAAAAAAAAGAGGAAGATTAAGGCAAAATAACACAATTTAAGAATTAGAGAAATCAGTGACTCATTAAAAAGGAACAACATCAGAAGCATAGGGGTCCTAGAAGAGGAAGAGAGAGAAATAGGGGTAGAAGGGTTATGTGAACAAATCATAGCAGAAAACTTTCCTGACCTGGGGAAAGACACAGACATCAAAATCCAGGAAGCAGAGGATCCCCCATTAGATTCAACAAAAACCGACCATCAGCAAGGCATATGATAGTCAAATTCACAAAACACTAAGGCAAGGAGAGAATCATGAAAGCAGCAAGGGAAAAAAAGTCCCTAACCTACAAAGGAAGACAGATCAGGTTTGCAACAGACATGTTGCAACTTGGCAGGCCAGAGAGGAGTGGCAGGATATATTCAGTGTGCTGAATTAGAAAAATATGCAGCCAAGAATTCTTTATCCAGCAAGGCTGTCATTTAAAATATGAGGAGAGATCAAAAGTTTCCCAGACTAACAAAAATTAAAGGAGCTTGTGACCACTAAACCAGCCCTGCAAGAAATTTTAAGGGGGACTTTCTGAGGGGAGAAAAGATTTTATATATATGTATACATATATATATACACACACACACACATACACACACACACACACACACATATATATATATATATATATATATATATATATCAAAAGCAACAAAGATTAGAAAGGACCAGAGAACACCACTAGAAACTCCAATTCTACAAGCATCATAATGGCAATAAATTCATATCTTTCAGTACTCACTCTAAACGTCAATGGACTCAATGCTCCAATCAAAAGACATAGGGTAACAGAATGGATAAGAAAACAAGATCAATCTATATGTTGTTTACAAGAGACCCACTTTAGACCTAAACATACCTTCAGATTGAAATAGGGGATGGAGAACCATCTATCATGCTAACAGTCAACAAAAGAAAGCCAGAGTAGCCATACTTATATCAGATAACCTAGATTTTAAAATAAAGACTGTATCAAGAGATGCAGAAGGGCATTATATAATAATCAAGGGGGCTATCCACCAAGAAGACCTAACAATTGTAAATATTTATGTGCCAAATGTGAGAGCCCCCAAATATATACATCAATTAATCACAAACATAAAGAAACTTGTCAATAGTAATACCATAATAGTAGGAGACTTCAACACCCTACTCACAGCAATGGACAGATCATCTAATCAAAAAATCAACAAGGAAACAATGGCTTTGAATGACACACTGGACCAGATGGACTTAACAGATATATTCAGAACATTTCATCCTAAAGAAGCAGAATATACATTCTTCTCCAGTGCACATGGAATGTTCTCCAGAATAGACCATACACTGGGACACAAATCAGCCCCAAGTACAAAAAGATCGAGATCATACTGTGCATATTTTCAGACCCCAACACTATGAAACTCGAAATCAACCACAGGAAAAAATTTGGAAAGGTAACAAATACTTGGAGACTGAAGAACATCCTACTAAAGAATGAATGGGCTAACCAAGAAGTTAAAGAGGAAATTAAAAAGTATATGGAAGTCAATGAAAATGATAACACCACAACCCAAAACCTCTGGGACACAGCAAAGGCGGTCATAAGAGGAAAGTATATAGCAATCCAGGCCTTCCCAAAGAAGGAAGAAAGATCTGATATACAACCTAAGCTTACACCTTAAGAAGCTGGAAAAAGAACATCAAATAAAACCCAAAACCAACAGAAGAAAGGAAATAATAAAGATTAGACCAGAAATTAATGCTATTGAAACAAAACAAACAAAAAAACAGAACAGATCAATGAAACCAGAAGCTGGTTCTTTGAAAGAATTAACAAAACTGATAAACCACTAGCCAGTTTGGTCAAAAAGAAAAAGGAAAGATCCCAAATAAATAAAATCAACAATGAAAGAGGAGAGATCACAAACAACACAGCAGAAATAAAAAACAGTAATAAGAGAATATTTTGAGCAACTATATGTGAATAAAATGGGCAATATGGAAGAAATGGACAAATTCCTAGAAATATATACACTACCAAAACTGAAACAGGAAGAAATAGAAAATTTGAACTGACCATAACCAGTAAGGAAATCAAGTGAGTAATCAAAAATCTGCCAAAACACAAGAGTCCAGAGCCAGATGGCTTTCCAGGGGAATTCTACCAAACATTTAAGAAAGAGTTAACATGTATTTTCTTGAAGCTGTTCCAAAAAATAGAAATGGAAGGAAAACTTCCAAACTCTTTCTATGAAGCCAGCATTACCTTGATTCCAAAACCAGACAGAGACCCCACTAAAAAGAACTATAGACCAATTTCCCTGATGAACATGGATGCAAAAATTCTCAACAATATATCAGCCAACCGGATCCAACAACACATTAAAAAAATTATTCACCACAACCAAGTGGGATTTATACCTGAGATGTAGGGCTGGTTCAACATCCACAAAACAATGAACGTGATTCATCACATCAATAAAAGAAAGGACAAGAACCATATGATCCTCTCAATAGACGCAGAGAAAACATTTGACAAAATACACCACCCTTTCTTGATAAAAACTTTCAAGAAAGTAGGGATAGAAGGAGCATACCTCGAGATCATAAAAGCCACATACGAGTGACCCAACGCTAATATCATCCTCAATGGGGAAAAACTGAGAGCTTTCCCCCTAAGGTCAGGAACAAGACAAGGATGTCCTCTCTCACCACTGTTATTCAACATAGTATTAGAAGTCTTAGCCTCTGCAGTCAGACAACACAAAGAAATAAAAGGCATCCAAACTGGCCAGGAGGAGGTCAAACTTTCACTCTTCCCAGATGATATGATACTCTATATGGAAAACCCAAAAGATTCCACCAAAAAACTGCTAGATTTGATTCATGAATTCAGCAAAGTTTCAGGATATAAAATCAACGCACAGAAATCGGTTGCATTCCTATACATCAACAATGAAGCAACAAAAAGAGAAATCAAGGAATTGATCCCATTTACAGTTGCACAGAAAAACATAAAATACCTAGGAATAAATCTAACCAAAGAGGTGAAAAATCTATACACTGAAGACTATAGAAAGCTTATGAAAGAAATCAAAGATGACACAAAAAAAATGGAAAAAAGATTCCATGCTCCTGGATAGGAAGAACAAATATTGTTAAAGTGTCCATACTACCCAAAGCAATCTACACATTCAATGCAATCCCTATCAAAATAACACAAGCATTCTTCACAGAGCTAGAATACATAATCCTAAAATTTGTATGGAACCAGAAAAGACCCCAAATAGCCATAGCAATCTTGAAAAAGAAAACCAAAGCAGGAGGCATCACAATCCCAGACTTCAAGCTATACTACAAAGCTGTAATCATCAAGACACTATGGTACTGGCACAAAAACAGACACTCAGATCAATGGAACAGAATAGAGAACCCAGAAATGGACCCACAAATGTATGGCCAACTAATCTTTGACAAAGCAGGAAAGAATATCCAATGGAATAAAGACAGTCTCTTTAGCAAGTGGTGCTGGGAAAACTGGACAGCAACATGCAGAAGAATGAACCTGGACCACTTTCTTACACCATATACAAAAATAAAATGGATGAAACACCTAAATGTAAGACAGGAAGCCATCAAAATCCTTGAGGAAAAAGCAGGCAAAAACCTCTTTGACCTTGGCTGCAGCAACTCCTTACTCAACATGTCTCCGGAGGCAAGGGAAAGAAAAGCAAAAATGAACTACTGGGACCTCATCATAAGAAAAGGCTTCTGCACAGCAAAAGGAAACATTCAGCAAAACTAAAAGGCAACCGACAGAATGGGAGAAGATATTTGCAAATGACATATCAGATAAAGGGTTAGTATCCAAAATCTATAAAGCACTGATCAAACTCAACACCCAAAAAACAAATCATCCAGTGAAGAAATGGACAAAAGACATGAATAGACACTTCTCCAAAGAAGACATCCAGATGGCCAACCAACCTATGAAAAAATGCTCAACATCACTCATCATCAGGGAAGTACAAATCAAAACCACAACGAAATATCACCTTATACCTGTCAGAATGGCTAACATTAACAACTCAGGCAACAACAGATGTTGGCGAGGATGTGGAGAAAGAGGATCTCTTTTGCATTGGTGGGAATGCAAGCTGGTGCAGCCACTCTGGAAAACAGTATGGAGGTTCCTCAAAAAACTAAAAATAGAACTACCTTATAACCCAGCAATTGCACTACTAGGCATTTATCCAACGTATACAGGTGTGCTGTTTTGAGGGACACGTGCACCCCCATGTTTATAGCAGCACTATCAATAATACCAAAGCATGGAAAGAGCCCAAATGTCCATCGATGGATGAACGGATAAAGAAGATGTGGTATATATATACAATGGAGTATCACTCAGCAGTCAAAAAGAATGAAATCTTGCCATTTGCAACTATGTGGATGGAACTGGAGGGTATTATGCTAAATGAAATTAGTCAGAGAAAGACAAAAATCATATGACTTCACTCATATGAAGACTTTAAGAGACAAAACAGGAACATAAGGGAAGGGAAACAAAAATAATATAAAAACAGGGAGGGGGACAAAACAGAAGAGACTCATAAATATGGAGAACAAACTCAGGGTTACTGGAGGGGTTGTGGGAGGAGGGATGGGCTAAATGGGTAAGGGGAATTAAGGAATCTACTCTTGAAATCATTGTTGCACTATATGCTAACTAATTTGGATGTAAATTTAAAAAAATAAAAAATAAAAATAAAATAGCAGACATCCAAAAAAATTTTTTAATTAAAAAAAAAGTTTTGACATTACTCATGAAATAATAAAATACCAATTATCTTGAGAAGTTGGGGTAATAAATTGAGGATGCATATAGTGATCACTAGAGCAGTGATTCTCACCTTTGGTAATTTTTCCCCCAAAGGGATAGTTGGTTGTCTCAACTGGGGCTGGAGTTTGGGGAAGGGGTTGGAGGAATGGAGGTTGGGGATAGCTACTGTCCAGAGATGCTGCTAAACATTCTACGATGCATAAAACAGCTCCTACAACAAAAAATTACCTGTCCCCAAAAGTCAATATTGCTGAGATTGAGAAAGCCAAAGTACTAAATGCTTACCAAAATAACCATTAAAAACAAACAAAAAATCCAAAAACCAAAAACAAAACCCAAAAAGCCAAAAAAAAGCCCAAGATGTTAGAGCTTAACCTGAGTGATTTAAAACCACATGACTAATCAGAAAGAAGGTAAATACAGAGAAAAATAAAGATGGGATAAATAAAAAATAATAAGCCACTATACACAAAAGGAAATATATCAATGATTACATTTGATTTTTTAACAAATACTCCATCTATTGGCATAAAGTGGTTCATAATAAGACAGATTGTCAAATAATCTGGCAGACAATTTTTCCAGACAGATTGGAAAAAATAAAGCACAACTATATTTTTTATAAGAAACATACCTATATAAATGCAGAGATAGGTTGAAAGCAAAATGGTTTAAAAAAATATATACCATACACCCTCTAACCATAATGTTGGTGTGGCTGTATAAATATCAGAAAAAGTAGACATCAAGACATGGAGTATTATTAGAGATAAAGGGGGATTTCATAATAACAAAAATGGTTGGCTAATAGAGGACACCATTCCAAATGTGTATGTAATGAACAGCATCACTTCAAAATACATGAAGCAAAAATTAAAGCTAGATTTGATAGAACTAAGAAAAAAGACAAATCTATAGTGATAGTTGGAGGTAGTAACATCTCTCTCTCAGTAATTCATAAAACTAGCAGTAATCAATCAATGGAACAAAATTATTCAGTAATATTCAGTATTGGCAAAGATTTTGCACAACCCCTTAGCAAATTTGACACAGTTGATATGTATTAAATATGATAAACAATAACTACAGAATGTGGAACATTCTCCAGAATAGACCAGAATGCTTGGTAAAGCACATCTCAAAAGTTTAAAAGCAATGAAACCAAAAAAGAAGTTCTCTGTCCATAATTGAATTAAACCAGAAGTCAATTATAAAGACAACTAGAAAATCTCCAAATGCTTGACAAATAGATAATGCATTTCCCAATAACCCATGAGATAAAGAAATATTACTTAAAATTTGAAAATAATTTGAAGAAAAACAAATGAAATTTCAACATGTCAAAATTTGTGAAATGGAACTAAAGCAGAGTGTAGAGAAAATTTTATAGCTTTGAATATATATATATATATATATATATATACATATATATATATGCATACACACACACATACATATATTTTGTATGTATATTTTTTGTATATATTTGTATATTTTGTATGTATATATTTTGTATGTATATTTTGTAAGTAGGCTTCACACCCAGCACAGAGCCCAATGCGGGGCTTGAACTCATGACCTGAGATCAAGACCTGAGCTGAGATCAAGAGCCAGACACTTAACTAACTGAGCCACCCCAGGCACCCCACTTTAAATGTATATATTGGAAAATGTTTAAAATAAATTATTTAAGCTTACTTGTCATGAAGCTAAAACTAAAATGGGGAGTAGAAATGAACAGAAATCAATGAAATAGAAAATCAACAATGCAAAAAATTGGTTCTTTGAGCAATTAAAAAAAATTTTTTTAATCTTTAGTTAATTTTGAGAGAGAGACAGAGTGTGAGCAGAGGAGGAGCAGAGAGAGAGGGCGACACAGAATCCGAAGCAGGCTCCAAGCCCTGAGCTGTCAGCACAGAGCCTGACTGGGGGCGCGAACTCACGGACCACAAGATCATGACCTGAGCCGATGTCAGACGCTTGACTGATGGAACCACCCAGGTGCCCCATATTTTAGCAATTTTTAAAATAACTTCCTTACAAGACTAATCAAGAAAAGAAATACATAGGGCACTTGGGTGACTCAGTTGGTTAAGCATCCAACTCCTGGTTTTGGCTCAGTTCATGATTTCATGGTTCCATGAGTTCAAGTCCCATGTTAGGCTCCATGCTGACAGTGCAGAACCTGCTTGGGATTCTCTCTCTCCCTCTCTTCCTTTCAAAATAAATAAATAAACTAAAAAAAAAGAAAAATACATAAACCACCACTATCAGAAATTAAAAATGAACATCACCTCAGATATTAAATAATAACAAGAGAATATTATGAACAATTTTACATTAATAAATTTGCCCAGGGAGATGAATAAACAAGTTGATTAAAAACACATCTTACCAAAACTGACACAGAAAAATAAATAAAAACAAAATATTTCTGTATTGGTTAAAGAATTAAAATCTATAATTTAAAACCTTTCCACAAAGTAAATTACTCACCAGATGGTTTCAGTGGTGAATTCTCCCAAACACTCAAATATACAAATAATACCAATATTATTGGTACAAAGTCTTTCAGAATAAAAAGACCAAAGAAACAATTCCTAACTCATTTTATGAGGCCAACAATATCCTGATACCAACAAAGTTTTTAAAGAAAAGTAACGGACAGAGATATAAAATGTCTAAAACGTACCAGCAAGTCAAAAAGAGAAATATGTGAAAAAGGATAATACATCATGACCAGGTGGGCTTTATTCCAGAAATGCAAGCTTAGTTTAAGCTTTAAATTTAAGCTTCAAATATCCATTGAATAGAAATTTACTCTAGAGTCATGAACTGGAAGATTCATTAAAATAACAATTACCGGGGCACCTGGGTGGCTCGGTCGGTTAAGCAGCCGACTTCGGCTCAGGTCATGATCTCGCGGTCTGTGAGTTCGAGCCCCGCGTCGGGCTCTGTGCTGACAGCTCAGAGCCTGGAGCCTGTTTCAGATTCTGTGTCTCCCTCTCTCTGACCCTCCCCTGTTCATGCTCTGTCTCTCTCTGTGTCAAAAATAAATAAACGTTAAAAAAAAAAAAATTACCTTGCACCAAAAATTAATGTATACATTCAATGTGATCCCTACCAAAATCCAAATAATTATTTGTTTTTGGCAGAAATCTACAAGATTGCACTAAAATTTGTATAAAATATATCTAGTCTAGCTATAAAAATCTTAAGGAAAAATAAATGTAAGCATACAATACTAAATTTTAAGAATTTCAGTAATGCTATAGCAATTAAGACAGTGTGACAGTGTGGTATTGGGAGCAAGACTAGACAACTAGATCAATGGGGCAGACTATACAGTCAGGAATAGATTTATACACAAAAGGTTGCTTTATTTTGCTAGAGCAATTCAACCAAGAAAGGAAGACTTTTAGATGTTAAACATCTGAGAAAAAAACAAACAAAAAAAACCTTAACCTTTACTTCATACTATATATAAAAGTTAATTTGAAGTAGATTGTGAATTTAAAGAAATCTATAAAGTTTCTAAAATAAAACTTTTGTGAATGTCTTCATTTACTGAAGTAAATTTCTTAAGCAAGACACAAAGAACACAAATCAAAGTTTTCTTTTTCTAAACGATACAACAGACTTCATTAAAACTAAGATATTTTAAAACACCTAAAAGGAAACATAGCACTAATCTCCTAACATTGGCCTTTGCAGCATTTTTCTGGATATGATTCCTCAGACAAGGGAAACAAAAGCAAAAATCAACTATTGAGATTATGTAAAACTAGAAATCTTTTGCAAAGCAAATGAAACCATCAACAAAATGAAAAGATAACGTCCTGAATGGAAGAAGACATTTGCCAATGATCTATCTAATCTGGGGTTAATATCTAAAATATGTAAAAAACTCAAACAATTTACACCAAAAATCTCCTTTTAATCTGATTTGCAAATGGGCAGAGGACCTGAATCCAAAGTAGACATACAGATGGCCAAAAAACACATGAAAAGATGCACTAATCATCAGGGAAATGTAAATCGAAACCACAATGAGATCACTTCACACCCCTAAGAATGGCCAGTGTCGAAAAGATAAGTAAGTGTTGATGAGATGTGGAGAAAAAAGAATCCTCATGCACTGTTGGTGGGAATGTAAATTGACTCAGCCACTATGGTAAACAGTATGGAGACTCCTCAAAAAGTTAAATATAGAAATATCACTTGACCCAATAATTACACTACTGGCTATTTCCCAAAGAAAATGAAACCACTAATTAGAAAAGATATGTACCCCTATGTTTACTGCAACATTATTTACAATAGCCAAGATATGGGAGCAATCTAAGTGTCCACTGATAGATGAATGGATAAAGAAGATATGATATATGTATATACAATAGAATATTACTCAGCTATAAAAAATGAGATCTTGTTATTTGTAACAACATGGATGGACTTAGAGGTATGCTAAGTGAAATAAGTCAGACAGACAAAGATAAATACCATGAGTTCACTTCTATGTGGAATCTAAAGAACAAAACAAATGAACAAACAAACAAATGCTTATAAATACTGAGAACAAACTGGCAGTTGCCAGAGGAGAGAAACATAATAGATAAAGGAGATAAAGAGGTAAAAATTTCCAGCTATAAAATAAGTAAGTCAAGGGGATGGAAACTACAGCATAGGGAATATAGCCAATAATATTGCAATAACTTTGTGTGGTGACAGATGGGAACTATACTTATTATGGTGAGCATTGCATAATGTATAGGATTGTTGAATCACTATGCTGTGCACCTGAAACTAACATAGCATTGTACATCAAGTATATTTCAAAAAAATAAATAAATAAAAAGGAAAGAAGAAAACCTAAATCTACTGCCCACCAATGATATCTTTACCAAAGTGAAAAGGCAAGCCACAGACTAGGAGAAAATATTATATAGAGATATATAAATATATGACAACAGACTCATATGTATAATGTGCCACAATTCCTATAAATCACTAAAAAAAAAAGGTAAATAGTCCAACTATTTGGAAATGAGCACATGGCTTGAAAAGACATCTTTCAATAGAAGATTTTCAAAAGGTCAATAAGAACATGAAAGATTCTCAACGTGTAACTCAACAGGGAAATTCAAATCAACTAAGCCATACTCACTAGTAGGGCTAAAATTAAAAAGGATGACAAAACCATACCTTGGAGGGAGTGTGGAGCAGCTTTGACCATTATACATTACTGGTAGAATGTAAAATGGTTCAACCATATTTGACAACTACCTGGTGGTTTCTCATATTGTTAAATATATATCCTACCCTATCGCCTACCAATTCTATGCCTAGATATATACCAAAAAGACCTAAGTACATATATCTATAAAAATACTTGTATAAGACCATTCATAGTGGGGGACCTGGCTGGCTCAATCAGTAGAGCATGCAACTCTTAATCTCAGGGTCCTTGAGTTCAAGAATGGAGCCTACCTAAAAAAAATAAATAAATACAAAATAAAATAAAATGGGTTGTTTGTCTTTTTTTGAAGACAGAGGGTCCATACCAACTTTATATTCATAACAGCTTAAAATAAAAAAAAAAAATTTGTCCACCAACACAAAAATGGATTAAAAATTGTGGTAAATTTGGGGCACCTGGGTGGCTCAGTCAGTTGAGCGTCCAACTTTGGCTCAGGTCATTATCTGATGGTTCATGAGTTCAAGCCCCATGTCAGGCTCTGTGCGGACAGCAAAGAGTGGGGACCCTGCTTTGGATTCTGTGTCTCCCTCTCTCTCGGCCCCTCCCCCAAGGACACTCTGTCTCTCTCTCAAAAATAAATAAATATTTTTAAAAATTTTAAAAAACTGTGGTAAATTCATACAATGGAATGTCACACTGCAATAAAGATAAAATACACTCCCAACCAACGTAACAACACAGGTGACTATCAAAAATATTGTAATCAGCGAAAGAAACCAAATACTATATATATATACATATACATATATACAATACATATATATATATATATATATATATATATATATATATATAAACAGAATATGGTATGATTCTGTTTATATGAAGTCCAAGAACAGATGCAACTAATCTACTCTGATATATGAGAACAGTGCTTACTTTGGGAATACAAGAGATTCATTGGAAAGGAGTATGATGGAACTTTCTCAAATGATCTGTAACTTTCTCTGAGTGAATCTTATACAGGTATAATCATAAAAACTTACTGAGCTGTACACTTAAGACTTGCACATTTTACTTCATTTAAATTATACTCAATATCAAAAAGATAAGTGGATGTTATAAACAACTTTATGCCAATATATTTGAAAATCTAGTTGAAATGTAAATATCCTTTAAAAATCACATGTAACAAAAACTGAAAAGTCTCATATCTATTAAAGAAATTTAATCCATAATTTAATATCTCTGACAAATGAAACTCTAAGCCCAGGTGAGAGGGTGTTTTTCTCACAAACATTTAAAGAATAAATAACAATAATACCACACAAATTGCACCAGGAAGTGAAAAAAGGCTAACACTTTTAAACTGATTTTAGAAAGTCAGAATAGTATGAGTGCCAAAACTCGACAAGGACATTACTAGTAAGCCAGACATAAGGCCAGCTCTTTCTTATGTTTAAGTTTTTAGTCATAGAAATCTTAACAAAATGTTAACAAAATCAAACTTACCAATCAGTATATAGAAGATAAATACTTCATGATTAAGTTATATTTATTCCAGGAATATAACTTTGGCTTAACATTTGACCCTCAATCATTATAATGTCCACATTAACAGAAAAATTATCTGATCAACTCAATAGCTGAGCAAAGCTTTTGAAAAAATTCAATACCCATTCATAATTTCAAAAAAACTTTAACAAACTAGAAATAAAAGGAAACTTCCTTTATCTGGTATTATATCTAATATTTTACTGATAAAATTCTAAAAGAGTCTTCCTGCTTTATAGAAAGGTAGAAGGATACCAGCTATAACCTCTTCTATTAAACATTGTAAAAGGAGTCCTGGCTAATGAAATATTACATAAAGAAGAATAAATAGCATGGGATTTGCAAGTGGAGAACTAAAATTATTATGTCAAACATCATAGTTGTATATATGGAAAATACAAAAGCATCTATATGCTAATAGAATTACTGAGCAGATTTAGCAAGATCACTGAGTATGAGATCAATATACAAAATTTAATTGTATTTTTAATATAAGCAAAGAACAATAAGATGTAAATACATAATTATATACTATTTTATAACAACATCAGAAAATATTGTTATCTAGGGAAAGATTTTAACAACGGATATGCAAATCTTCTACAGAGTAAACTATAAAACTATTTTCTTGGTAATACTAAGAAAAACTTCAGAAGATGTAAATAAGAGGGTATATAGCATGTTCCTGCACTGGAAGCTTAAATGTAGAGATGTTACTTCCCCCCAAATTTATCTATAAATTCAAGGCAATCCAGTGATTTTTTTTTTTGAAAATTGACAAACATTTCTAATATATATATGCAAATGCAAAGGATCAAGCTAAACTCAAAGAAAAAAGAACAAAGTTAGAAAACTTACACTATAGGGTACCAAGATTTATTTAAAGTTTAGTAATTAAAACCATATGTAATTGGCACAAGAATATGGACACAAACCAAAGAAAGAAAAGAGAATTCTTGGGGTGCCTGGGTGGCTCAGTCAGTTGAGCATCTGACTTCAGCTAAGTCATGATCTCACAGTTCACGAGTTCGAGCCCTGCGTCGGGCTCCATGCTGACAGCTCAGAACCTGGAGCTTGATTCAGATTCTGTGTGTCCCTCTCTCTCTGCCCCTCCCTGGCTTACACTCTGTCTCTCTCTCTCTCAAAAATAAACACTAAAAAAAATTTTTTTTGAAAGAGAAGAGAATTCTTAAACAGACCTACACATGTTTTGTTCACTTGATTTATGACAAAGTTATCACTGTGATTCAAAGAAATTGATTGTCCTTTAATGTACTTTACTGGATTAAATGGATATTCATATTAATAAAACATGACAGTTGATATTCTTTCCCCCATGTTATAGAAGATGACACTGGGACTCCAAGAGGTAAATGGTGTCACTAAGATCACATAACTAATAAACCAGAGCTACATAAGATATTGTTCATCCTGGTTATGACCCAAGAACATATACATTGTTTCATTTGATTCCTCCAAATATTGTTTTTATCAAAATTTTGTAGATAAGGGAACATACTCCCAGAAATTAAATAACTCCTAAGACTACATGTGATAAGCAGAATAGTGACACCCTCCTCACAAAGATGTCCACCTTTTAATCTGCAGAACCTGTGGATATGTTATCTTACATAGCTAAAGGAACCTTGCAGATGTTAAAATTTTTGAGATGGGGAGATTATCCTGGATTATCTGGATGGGATAAATGCAATCACAAGGGTCCTTATAAAAGGGAGGCAGGAGGGTCAGAATCAGAGAGGAGATGTGATAATGGAATAAGAGGTCACAGAAGGAGATTTGAAGATTTGAAGCCACATTGCTGGCTTTGAAGATGAGGATGTAGCCTTCAGCCCAGGAATACAGGTGACCTCTAGAAGGTGGAGAAGACAGGGAAATGGATTTTTCCTTGGAGCCTCTGGAAGTAGCACAGCTTTGCTGACACTTGGATATCAGCCCACTGAAAACCATTTCAGATTCCTCACCTCCAGAATTATAAAGTAACAAAATTGTGTTTTAAGTCACTAAGTTTGTGGTAATATGTTACAGTGGCAATAGGAAGCTAATACACATACCCAACTAGGATTTGCCTCTAGGTTTTCCTGTGTCCACAGTTTATGCATTTAATCAAAATATGAGCATAGTTACCATAATGGGAAGCAAAGCTAAAGCATCTATCAGAAAGGTTTGCCCTGCAGAGATCTTTGGTATGGCCTATTTGATCATGATATCTCTAAAATTGAAATACACAGGCAAACTACTAAAGCCTATTTGATTTGCATAAGCATACAAACATACGTAGCAACTGGCAGAATCCTCATGGAGTGAGAGTTCCCTGAGTCGTCTTGGACTTTCTTCTCCAATCTATGTATAGATGTAAGTATACACACACAGATGTATAATGTATAGATATGTAAACATACTTATATGTGTATGTGTATGGGTAACATACTCTATACATGTTTATGAATATCTTTATAGATATGCACACATATACACACATATATTTGCATGTATATGAATAAAATATCCGTGAAAGAATATATTAAGAAACTGTTTAGAAAATTTTGCTTCCAAGAAGGGGAACTGAGTTCTTAGGGAATATGTTTGAGAGGATTTTAATTTTACAATTAGATATCCTTTTGTATATTTTAAATGTCAACCCAATAGAAGTGTTTGCCTATTAAAAATACACGCTTAAAATTTAAAAATTATAGAAATTCTCCTATTGTGCTTCCATCAGCAAGAGTCAAAAGAGGTTCTAGGTATTTTTTCCTAGGACTCTCAACCATTTCTCCCATCTGATACTCACTGCATTTTCTCCACTCTACCCTGAGACTGTGAGGCCTCATGTGGCTATGGCCTTTATCCTTGTCCACATAGACAGCTCAGGCCCTCCAGGTCAGTTCCCAGTCCCTATGGCCCTCCATATAAGTAGAGTTCCTCCTCCTGCCCACCCCTTTCTTTCTCTCCATAATATTTACCACTAGCTGGTACAGTTTCTATTTTACACCTTATCTTGATCATTGCTTATTTGCCCCCACTGTAAAGTAAACTCCATTAGGGTACAGATTCTTGTCTGCCTTGTTCATTCCTGTGAACCAGAACATATAAGAGTACCTGGACACAATAGGCTCTCAATAGATATTTAATAAGGGAATGAGAGAGGGAGTGAGAGAAGGAATGAGCGACTGTCTAGTACTCTGCTGGGAACCTCAGCTTCACCAGCAACAATGTGAAGAAGAGATGAGCAGAGGGAAGTCTGTTCCTTATGGGCAGGACTGGACACAAAGAAGAAATTCTACTGAGGAATGTCCCCTCTGTTAGTTGCCCCTGGAGACAGGTCTTCTGCACCCACTTGTGCCCCATATTACTTGCTGCAGCAGGAGCTTAGGGGGGAGAAAGGCTGGAAGCCAACTAATTGGGCACGAGGCTGAGTTGAAGCATTAGGGCCCTCATGGCTGCAAGGCCACTGATGTGAGAAAGGGACACAATGACAGTCATGCTTGCAGCAGGTAGTAGAGCACAATGAACATCTTAAGAAAATTTTAGGATTTCCTAAAGGACCTTCCAAGAAAAACCTGCATAAAGAATAATGAAAGATACTTGGAACTTGCTGCATGATTTGTGTGAATCATGGACAGTTTTCAGGAGATGAGGCCCTAGCCTTTTATATATATATATATATATATATATATATATATATATATACACACACACACAAATATATCCCTAGAATAGGTTTATGAGAATATCACCTATGAAAAATTACTGAATCATTCAATAAATATTTACCAAGTTCTCATCTGTATACTAGGCACGGTGCTGGTCCCTGGGGAAGCAACACTCAGTAAGACAGATAGAGCCCTCATGGAGCTTATATTCTAATGAGGAAGACCAACCACCATTCTAATGTTGGAAGACCAACATGTCACTGGTCACATGTCACATGTGGCCCCAACCACAAATACTGCTGTTGCAGGCTATGCTTTGCCGCACAAAGGAAATAAACTGAGAGAACCCGAGGAGACCTTGGTGAGGATGGGCACGGAGGAAGGGGCAGCCCACAGCATCAAGGCCCGTCCTGCCTCTGACTTATACTTGCCACGCACTTCCAATGTTTGCTGCCCATAGCATCTCAGAACATCAGCAGAGGCATCACCTGGGAATTTCTTAGGCAGAATCTCAGTCCTCCTCACAGAACTCCTGAATCAATACATATCCTAACAAGATCCCCCAAGGTTTGTGTATACACTAAAGTGTGAAAACTACTCTTCAGGACTGCTCCCAAATGCCAGTACTGTGCTATTTCCATGCTCTGTCTGTACAACAAACACCAAACCAGAAGTGCCTTCTGGCTGTCCAGTGGTCCCCTACCATGGTTGATGGGAATGGGTGGGCCCAGATCCCTATTCTTTAAGTGTGTTAACTTTGAGGTGTGCATTTCAGACTTTCCAGAGCTTCCCCCAGGATTAAGCTTGGTTGCCCACTGTGGCAGCTGGTACCCGCTATTGGCTGCCTTCCCTTCCCTGTGTCCCTGTCCTACTTTCTCACCCATGTTCTCCGCACTTTCCAGGTAAACTGCTATTGTTTGTTTCCTGAAGGAACCCCAAGCTAGGACAGTGGACCCCTCTGAGAAGGGGGCATCTGAGTAGAGAACTGAAGAATGAAAAGGGACAGGGAGAGGTGCTTTCCCAGCAGAGGCCACAGTCAATGAAAGGCCCTGAGGCTGAGAAAAAATGTGCAGAGCCCCAGGATCAGAACTGAGACCAGCATGGCAGGAGCATGATGGGAAGCTGTGTGGAGAAGGAGTGGCACAGGAGTACAAGGGAGAAGGGTTGACACCGGTGCATGAATGCTGGTGACAGAGGAGCAAGGCCTGATCGATCTGGTAGAGCAGTGTTTGTAGAAGGTCACAGAGGCAGGTAGAAAAGTCTTGACTTCATTGCTAAGTCTAGACTGAAGATATTCCCAACTGTTTGGAAACATTCACACAACCACTACTAGCCTACTGTTGACCACAAGTCTTCACTAACATCAAAAGTCAATTAAATGTACTTTGTCATATGTGTTAAGTACTGTATTCTTACAATAAAGCAAGCTGGAAAAAAATTAAACGTTAAGAAAATCATTAGAGAAAATATATACAGTATTGTACTGTATTTACAGAAAAAAAATTCACATGTCAGTGAACCTGCACAGTTCAAACTCATGTTGTTCAAGGGTCAGTTGTACTTATTTATTTGAGGAAAAGCTCGATAGGGCTGGAGCCCTAGGTGATGGGGCAGTAGTTCCCAAGCCTGTTTCACTGAGTGATTTATACCATTTTCTTAATTTCAGGATTCCTCAAAGACTTTCATATGTGCTTAGTGATTCTGCACAAGAAAAGCATGATATGTCAGATTTCCTAATCTTATTTGATAAAGATCATGCTTTTTGATGTTTTCAATTTTTAAAGAAACATTTAGATTACCTCCAGATAAGAAATATCATCTTAGATCACATTATAAAGTGACTTGTGAGTCAAACCCAGGAAATGACAATAAGAAAGTAAGAAGCTTTTAAGAAGGGACCATTAATATAATCGTATTGATGTTTTAGAAAGCTAATTCTCATAGTAGAGACCATTTGCTTGAACTGATAGCTACAATAATAGGATTTTAAGTGATCACATAACCTCTGCTAACAACACATCCTAATCTTAAAAAATTCTTCTTGTCAAGTTCTTCAGTGCATCTAACCTAAATCCTTCTTGCTGCAGATTGAGTCCACCTATAATCCCTGTATTCTCCTATATCATTCATGTTATTTTTCCAGATTATAACAGAATATTTTCCTCTTTTGCTGACTCCAGCACAACTCATTAAATACACCAGAGAAACACAGATGGTGAACATAAGAATCAGAGGATTTCCAAACTCAAACTTTTTTAAAAATAGCAAATAGTTCAGCTGCCTATGCATTTGTTCTGGAGTCTATTCCTTTGTAGAAATAAATATCTAGATATGAATAGGTTCTTTCTTGCAGAAACCATCCTATTTTGCCTCCTGAACACTATAGTTTGTGAATATTTGTACGGAACACTGTGCTATCCAATGACTGGATGATTGCTTTTTCTCATCAACCTCCTGTGAGAATCCCAGATTAAGACTAAAGACAGTTTGGGCAGCTGGGTGGCTCAGTCAGTTAAGCATCCAAGTCTTGATCTCAGCTCAGGCCATGATCTCACAGTTCCTAAGTTCAAGTCCCATGCCAGGCTCAGTGCTGACAGCATGGAGCCTGCTTGGGGATTCTCTCTTCTCTCTCTCTGTCTCTCTCTTTCTCTCTCTGTCTCTCTCTTTCTCTCTCTACCTCTCTCTTTCTCTCTCTACCCCACCCCTGCTCACACATGCAATCTCTCTCAAGATAAATAAACTTTAAAAAAAAAAAACTGAAGAGGGCTAGAATCAGGAGTCTCCTGCGACCAGCTATGTGACCTTGAGTAGGGCACTGTCCCCTCTGTGTTTCACCTTTTTGATGTATGATATGAAAACCTACAGGCTTGTCCATGAGCCTGAAAACTTTTCTCTCATCCTCTTAGGTCTTCAGTCTACAAAAGAGGCAAATTCCTAGGATTGGAGAGACGTCTAGATGCTTTCCCTCTCAAGGCCCAGCTCTACCACATTCATGACAGAAAATGAGACAGCACTGAAAGTTCAGTAATAATCAAACTCTTCCAGCCTCTCCTGGATCAAGCGAAGTTAAGTATAGATACGTAAATTTTCTGGCTTATACTACCCCTCAAAGTGCTGCACAGAACATTTCCTTTTCCTTGGAATGAAAAGGTGACACAGTTTCTCAAATTCTACCTATGAATGATATACAAGGAAACCCTATACATGTCTCAGGGGACTTTCCCTCATCATGTCAGAGCCGATCAGTTAGCTCAAACTAGAAAATGCAGGCAAAAGAATCCGAGTCTGAGAGGAAAACTTTCAAATTTTAGTGTAATGATTATAGCTTGTTAAACTAGAAATCTCATATCTACCCACAGATTTTTTTTTTATGTTTGAGCAAGCTTACGAAAATGAGAATAACTCACCAAAAAAAATCCAGATTTCCCATTTCTCTTAAAAAATCTTAGGATCCACCTATGCTAGGACCCCATCACCTTGCTGGCATGTAACACAGCTGGTCCCTTATTCATTCTCATTGTTTCCCTGACACACAGCCAAGGGCCTTCATCAGGCTTTTGCAGTCTTGCTGTTGTTTAAAAACAGAAGAAATTTTCTCTGTATCAGTATTGGGGAAACAAGAGATACATCAAGTGGCCTGATCAAGAAAAATGGAAAACAGCTTATCTGGGGAAGAAGAGGACATAGCTTTTCGTTCAGACAAATGTGAGCTCACTTGACCCTTTCATTTGCCCGGCCCTGTGGGCATTTATGTTTGAGACAGTTTGGGAAGCCTAAGGTGGGGAAACCATCCCGAACAAGAAATCAGCTGTCCCTTCTCCATGACTCCGTCTCTCCATCTGTAAAGTAAGCTACTTGGACTGGTTCTTCCTGGCTTGTACAGAAAGTCTAATATCCTGTATTCCAACAAAGTCAATAAGCTTCTGATAAGCACAAGACAACCCCATGTGGGTTCTGCTAGGGTAAGAAAAGACAATACTGACACCCAGTGGTCCATTAACCAGCTCCCATCTGATGCCCTGAAGTTCCTGAGGACTGCTGTGGGAACTCAGTCTCAGATAGAACCTTCTTCACGTCCTGGAAGCTTAGGAAAAAAAGACTACATAAAGTCAAGGACAAGAGTAATAGTAATAAAAAAAAAAAAAAAAAAAAAAAAAAAAAAAAGCATGTTCTGGCTTGTTTTCCAAACCCTTCTGATGGAAATCTGAGGGAATCTTGGTTTGGCTTAAATATATCCATTATATCACAAGCATTTGTATTCAACAATGTATTTGCCTTACATAATGGAAACAAATATGCTTTTGAAAATGCAAGACTTATTTCCCAGGAGGTAAAAGCCCAAACACACTGAACTGCTCTATAATGATTTCTTTGATTTATTAATTAGTCTTCTGAGCCCTGAAAAGTAAATGATAAATATCTGAGATGATGAGGACAGGGACTCTGTTTGACTAGTTTGTGAACCTCTCAGCATGACCTCAAACCCTTCAATTTGGAATAATAATGAGGTTACTGCAAGTGGGAGGGCTGAGGCAGAATTGGCAGGAAAAACACATTCTGAGAGCTTATTTCACTTTCAATGGACTGATAGTTACCAGAGTTTTAAAACCAGCAAGATCTAAAATGTAACCTTTGGTGACATTTAGTCTGACTGCTGAATAAAAGAAAGTAAGTGAAAAATGTATGTTAGTAATTATCATTTCACATCTAAAGCCCTTGATTTTGGAGGTTTAAAAATTTTTTTTTTTTAAAAAGGACCAGCAACCTGGCCTTCCAATCATAATGTAAGCTGACATCTGTATGCAATACTCTAAACCAGGCGCCAGAATCATAGTACCAGCAAGAAGTGTCAGAAGACTCAATGCTGTTACAAAAATATCTAGGGATCTTGTCTTTTTTATTAGTCGTGGAATCACCAGCTGGCATCATGGCATAACCAAAAGGCTCAAGATGCACACAGAAGAAAGGATAGAGTGAACTGGTTCATAGATTCTCCCCTCCTCTTATAAACAACAAAATCAAGGGAAAAAAATACCAGAAAAAAAAATCTGCCACAACAAAACAAGGAAATCGAATGCCATAATCTCTAAAAGGTAAAAGAAAGGAGAAGACTGGCCCGTATCTTATCCCCAGAGGATACTAAAAGTCCTGAGACTATCCCTCAAATACTCCCAAATTAGCAAGAAATGTATGAAGAATGGTATCCATGTTGTCTCTTTTGACCTCAAGGTAGTACTGAGGAAATGGTCTGGGAGTGAGGAGAAATGAAAAGTGGACAGTTGCATTGACCCACTTGTGCAAAGGCATAGGCTACTGGACTCCATGCTGAATTGGGAGAACCATCTAGAAGATATTAAGTGGAGTAGTCCCCGGCACAAGACAAAAACAAAATTTAAGAAAAAGGAACAGAAACCAGTTCCTCTAAGAAGGATTGTACATAACCCCAATGGAACTCTCCCTTCCCCCACCATGACCACGGGCTAGAGAGAGGACGATGGAACGTAACACCTGGGTCTTCTAGCTGTAGCTAGAAACGAAGGCAAGTCTCCAGTAATGGTGGAAAGAGGGCTAGGGAGAATTCTTTCAAACTGACAGACAAGCTAGGTAGTCTACAGAGCAGCTCTCTCAAGCAGGAGTAATGTAAAAAGTAGCAAGGTGTTAACCTGAAAATACAGCATGAAAAAGCAGTTAAAAAGATTAATATCTTTGTTTCATGGAAAACGTACCCCAAGGATCAATCCCAAATGCTTTGCCCAGTAGAATACATTAATAAGAGTACTTAAGAGCAATAAGCAATAAATTAAACCTCTCAAAAGTCTAGCCAAATAAACTACAGAATCAAGTATAAAAAGCTACAGCAAAGGAAGTGAATAAGAACCAAACTAAAATAATGCCATTTAAAAACTAATGAATAAATTAGAAGCAGCAAGAAAGGAAATAAATACAATCGAAAATGAAATTCAGGAAAGAAGTTTTGAGATAATCACAGTAGATAAGGAGAAGGAAAAGGTAAGGAAAGGCAAATAATAGATATAAAACAGGAAGTTATTATATTTTAAAAAGAGAAAATCTCTGAAGTAGCTGTGTAGGTTGAATTATGTCCTCCCAAAAGATATATTGAAGTGCTAACTCCCAGGATCTATGAATGTGAACTTACTTGTAAATAGCATCTTTGCAGGTTTAATGAAGTTAAGATGAAGCCACACTTCTTAGGTGGACCGTAATCCAATATGATTAGTGTCCTTATAAGAGAAAACAAATGTTAAGAGAAGTTCATGTGATGGGACGCCTGGATGGCTCAGTCGGTTAAGTGTCTGACTTCGGCTCAGGTTGCGATGCCACAGTTTGTGAGTCCTAGCCCCACATCAGGCTCTGTGCTGACAGCTCAGAGCCTGGAGCCTGCTTCAAATTCTGCATCTCCCTCTCTCTCTGCCCCTAGCCTGCTCGTGCTCTCTCTCAAAAATAATAAATGAAACATTTTTAAAACTCAGAGAGAGAAAAGGTCATGTGAAGACAAAGAGACACACAGGGAAAGATCACCAAATGAACATCAAAGCAGAGATTTGAGTGATGTGGCTACAAATCAGTGAACCTCCAGGACTGCCAGCCTTCACCAGAAGCCAAGAGAGGGGCATAGAACAGATTCTCCATCACAGCCATCAGGGAGAATTGACCCTGCTGAAATCCTGATTTTGAACTAGTAGCTTCTGGAACTGTGCAAAAATAAACTTCTGCTGTTTTAAGCTACTCTGCTTGTGTGGTGCCTTGTTAAAGCTGCACTAGAAATGAAAACAAGTAGCAAATTCTACAAATAGAACACATGAACAACTCATTTAAAGTATTAGCAGGAATTTTTAATGATATTAAAGCAATAGGAAAACTACAGACTGTGTTCCAGGAAACATTGAAATAGCTGATTGACACCAAGGCTACCATGGTTAAACAAATACACTTCAAGAATAAAAAGAAATTTTAAGCTTAGAGACAGAAAAATAACTCAGGGACTCTGGTAACCTATGATAATGCTTTAAAAAGAAGAATGAAAGAAAAGAAATTGTTTTTGATGAAGTGATAAAATCCAGCCAATTAAGACAGAAATCAAAATAGAGACCTCAGCTATGCAGAAGCACAGATAAAATAACTTGGGATGAGCACTGAATCAACTTAAATATAGTATTAATAAAAAATAACACCAGGAACTAAGATTGAGAAATGGAATAGAATATTGTAAATCTTAGCAAAAGAGGACTTTTACTACCTCCACTTTGACCTCAAACTTTTTAAATAACGAAGTTCCTCCCTCCAGCTTATCTCTTAACTCAAGAAAAATACCTCATGGGCCAACATCCCCTGATGGGAACCAAAACTACTAAGGACTGCCCTGGGCCATCAAGACATAGCCCATGATTGACTCCAAGACAATGATCACCTGAATTTTACTGCCCACCTGCATGTTCCCACCAACCTTCGCCCCATTTTCTTTATATAAACCTGGACGTATCTTTAGCACTTTGGACACAATCTTTGAGACGCTAGTCAATGGTCTTTCAGGTGTTAGCCTCACGGCAATAAATTCCTATCTTATTTCACTGACACTTGTTTCTCTGCCTTTGGATTTTGTCAGGGGCCAGTAGCCAAACCTGGTCTGCTCAGGACCCATGGAGCTGGTGCTCTTGCACTCTGTGCCCCAGCTACATTGGTAGAAATATTTAAATATAATAAAAGTACAAAAGAGTAACTACTGGGGCATGTGGGTGGCTCAGTCAGTTAAGTGTTCAATTCTTGATTTCAGTTCAGGTCATGATCTCACGGTTTGTGGTTCTGAGCCCTGCATCAGACTCTGTGCTGACAGTGTGGAGCCTGCTTGGGATTCTCTGTCTCCCTTTCTCTCTGCCCCTCCCCCACTCATATTCTCTCTCTCTCTCTCTCTCTCTCTCTCTCTCTCTCTCTCAAAATAAATACACATTTAATAATAAAAGTAACTACTGGGTGCCTGGGTGGTTCAGTCGGTTAGGCGTCTGACTTTGGCTCAGGTCATGATCTTGCAGTCGGTGAGTTCGAGCCCCGTGTCGGGCTCTGTACTGACAGCTCAGAGCCTGGAGCCTGCTTTGGATTCTGTGTCCCCCCTCTCTCTCTGCCCCTTGTCCACTCATGTTCTGTCTTGCTCTCTCAAAAATAAATGTTAAAAAAAAAACAACACAGAAAACATTTAAAAATAAAAGTAACTACTAATAGTTTGAGAGAAGGACACAAATTAATAAGTACCGGGTATAATTTAGTCATGACGTTTAAAAGAGAATGAATGCAAACTGTTCAATATTTTACCTCTTTTTTCTCAACATTCAACACTCTTAACAATGATAGAGATCTACATGGGAACCACTATACTGAATATCAGGAACCCAGTATGAATAAGACATGGTGCCTCCTTTCCAAGATTTATAATCTTGTCACAAAAGTAAAGCTGCTATTTGCACACTTTATTAGACTTTTACATTGGCATCATCATAGGTAGCTCCCATCCTTTTATGAAATAGGCATTGATCAAGCTGCTTAATATGCATGTCATGGATTCCATGCAGCAGACCTATAAGGTACATTATTATCCTCATTACACATTTTATGAGAAAGAAATGTTTATCTAAAAGTTATTAACTTTAATAGCACTTTCATTTCTTTTTGCCTGTTAGAGTAAAATTATAATTAATAGTTTTTTGGGGGTGAAAGAAAAAAAAAGAGGGGTGAACGGAATCCATTTTCAGCCCAAGAGTTAACTAGCTGTGTGTGATAGTTAATTTTATGTGTCATCTTCACTGGGGATGCCCACAGAGCTGATAAAATATTTCTGAGCTTGTCTGTGAGGATGTCTATGGAACAGACTAGCAACTGAATCAGTAGACTAAGTAGAAGAAAATCACCCTCACCAATTCAGGTGAGCACCATCCAATCTGTTGCTGGCCTGAAAGCAAAAAAAGCAGAGGAACGATGAATTTACTCTCTGACATCGGTCTTCTCCAGCTCTCAGACCTCTGCACTCCTGGTTCTCAGGCTTTGGGACTCAGATCAGGATTTATACCTTTGGCCCCTCAATTCTCAGATGTTTTTACTCAGACTGAATTACACCACTGGGTTTGCTCCTCTCTAGCTTGTAGGGCAGGTCACGGGACTTCTCAGCCTCCCATGACCCAATTCTTACAATAAATCAATCAGTTGATCAACCTATCTCTTACTCTCTCAGTATATGTATACGTATATGGATTTGGATATATCCTATTGGTCTCTGGAGAAACCTCATACACTGTGTGACCTTGGACACATGACTATTATTTTGTGTCTCATACCAGAGGGATGATACTAGGTGTCCCCATATCAGTTTCCCTTTTCTTCCTCAAATTATAGAATTCCTGGATTTTAGGTGGGCACATACAGAATGAGAACTATAATTCTCAGCCTCTTTAGCAGCTGAGTGTGACTATGTTACTATGACACAGCCCAATTACTAGATTTGGGGCACTTTCTGGAGAGTAACTTCAAAGGGAAAGGGTGTGTCCCCCCCGCCCCCCACCTCACTTCCAACCTCCTGTTGCTGCTTAGAATATCAATGTGATGACTGGAGTTTTTTATATCAGGAGGTTGGGCTTCCTTCTAAGGAGGCAGGAGCAGAAAGCTGGAAGAGGCATAGATCTCTAGATGATTCTGGAACCACTACATCAGCTCTGGTATGTCCACATCTGAACTTTACAGAAGAGAAAAACAAATACCTATCTTATTTAAGCCACTATTTTTGCATTTCAGTTACAGCTAATCTAATCTCACAGAGGCAAATGACTTTCCTTTTTATTTTTAAAGCAGTAAAAGCCCTTTATCCATATTAAAACAATTAGAATGTAATTCTCTGGTTGAAGCAGGGGTAGGGAACAGAGCCACATTTTACCATGAGCAAGATGAAGCTTAGAGAAGAAAAATAACTTAAATGCCAAAAGGAAAGTTCAGACCTGGATTACACGAACTTCTGCAGGTATTGGCTGGCAAAACAAAAGTTCCATTTTGGGCATTTTCCCCCTGTTGACTCAATATACTCTGTTCCCCTGAATCCTCCCCTCCACATGAGAAGAGTAAAAGCAATTTTATTCCTCATCAAGTGTGGCAAACTGCCCAAATATTTTAAGTCATGCAAAAATAAAAAGGCCAAAAAGACAATGGATGTCTCTTTCAAAAGCTGTCATATAATTTTTGACCAGGAAAGAAAAGTAAATGAAGGAGAGAGGTCAGGGAGGAGCTATTGACCAATTTTGAGGACTTACAGAGCTCCCTCTTTCTCCACCTGGAGAATGACTTCTAATTGCCTCCCAAACTTTTGTTTCCAGCCCCCTCTGTCTCCCCAGCTTCTGTTAGAAATTCAAAGGCATCCGTTCAACAGAGTCATAAAGATCTATATGGGTGGGGCACCTGGGGGGCTCAGTGGGTTGAGTCTGGCTCAGGTCATGATCTCATCGTTCATGCGTTTGAGCCCCACATCAGGCTCTGTGCTGACAGCTCAGAGCCTGGAGCCTTCTTCGGATTCTGTGTCTCCTTTTCTCTCTGCCCCTCCCCTGCTCATTCTCTCTCTCTCTCTCTCTCTCTCTCTCTCTCTCTCTCTCTCTCTCTCTC